>NC_135720.1:77898399-78198399 GCF_964656455.1 Halichoerus grypus | reverse complement strand
CTGATTAATTTTACTGAAAATTTATTTAACAAAGTTTAAAGTGAATCAGCAAATAAAGGGAGTTTTCCCACTGGTAGAGATAAAAAATATAATTTACTACATAATTATTTGGTAATTACTTTGTCATCAGGTATCTTTTATGAGAAATTTAACTCTATCTCCCATGTAATCTGTTCCATTTAGTTTAACTCTGGGTCTCATTATTCTCATTTTATCAGTTACAATTCATTAAAATATTATGCCAATTTCATTAGCAGGTCAAAAACTGTCAATCAACATTCTAGAAAGCCACAATCATTTCATTATTGAACATTTTACTTCTCAATTTCCCTAACTAGGAGTATACTGGCAAGCTTTTAATCAAATATGAAATGTTCTCATAATAATTTGGTTTTTTTCTTAAAGTATTACATTATGTTTTGTTTATTTAAATACCCTACTACTTTCCTATTGTTCTTTTCTTGGCCTCATTCACACAGACAACCAAGTGGATCTAATGAATTTTTAATATTTTAAACCACTTAGAAAATCAGGTACATGTTAAAGTCACATAAAGAACTTTGCAAAAATACAGATAGAGATGAGATTAATAAATGTTTTGGAAGAAAAGGAATGTCATACTCAGTGCCCTGGATTAAGATGACTTTTATAGCATTTGGCAGTAGGGATAGATCAGAAGCAGGGGCTCTGGAAAGGAGCACATTTCCGCTCATAATCCTGAGCTAAGATTATGGCCATAAACATGGCAAGATTATTAGAAATGGAAGAGAAATATGTAAAATAGGCTTAAAAGAAGCTACCCTAACCATCTCACAGAGTTGTTCTGGAAACAATGTGAAATTTCAGAGGGAAAATTTAGAAAAGTCAGAATTCTTTATATGTCTAAGTCTTCACATTATTCATTACGTGAGAGCCCATTTCTCTCTGAAGGCTCTGTGTTTCCCTTGAAAGATTTTGTGGGAGGAGTTCATGCCTGCCACCACAAACTTCTGCAGTCAGTACTCACAGCCTGCTTTTGCAATGGGCTATGAAAGTAGACTTTTATTAGTTGCTTCCTTAAAAAACATTATCTACATATCATCTTTTAAAAATGAAAGCTGTTTGAGAAAGATATTTGTATTGTTTAAATATTTACATATATAACATCCAATATTATGCTCTGAGCCATTGTCTCTTTTGGAATAAAATTACATGCCAGTACTCATAAGTTTTGATAAATGAGAAAAGTGGTGTTTCTCATTTTTTCTGCCATTGTATCAAAGTGAATTAATAATAAATTAAAGTTAATAAAATTTAAAAATGCAGTGCAATAATAAAATTACTCAATATTTAAATGTGACATAGATTTTTACTATTAAAAAATAAAGAAATGAAAATATACCAAAATTAGTTGTATCTATTGTTCATTTTAGTTTTTCATCAAGTTTTCATGCCATGGAATTCTCCATCTTGTCCCTTGTTAGTGCTTACATCTGAGAGTAATCTACTGACTATGACTTCAGGAGTTTGAAACTGAATGAGGGATAGTTAAAAAACAAGGTATTAAATTTTTTGAACCATTAGTCAACAAATAATTAGTCATATTGGCAAACAACTGCATTTGCAAGGTATAACTGCTGAAATAAGCATGTTTCAGAAAATGTCAGCTGTAGGGCAATCATTGTTACTATAGTAAACAAGAAAAACAAACCTTATCACAATGAAATGCTTATTGAATGAAACTTTTATTCAGCAAGAAGGTGCCACTGCAACTTTAATGTACAAAATAAAGTATTTACTCACCTGTGCGTACATTAATCTTTTCAAATTTTGACAAATTATCATAATAAAATAGTATGGCTCATTTTAAGTTAATTTATATTAAAAAAGATAAACTAGATAAATTCAGAAAGTAATTTTCACATCTCAAACTTCTTATTTTACTAAGGGATCACTATTGGTTTCCTTTGATTAGCTTCTCTATTGGTGCATTTAAAATATAACAAACAAAAAATAAATAATACAATAAACAAAATTTTGACTAATATTTTCAGAAGCATCTATTCTAAAATGAGTTTATTTGTATTCTATTTATTGTATGTGTCCATTTTAAAATGTGGAACTGAAGAATGTTTCACTAAGACATTTTTTGCTGATTTTTCCCAGTCTATTTTCATTAAGATTCTGTTATATTGCCAAGATGCCTCTTACTTCAACATATTTCAAAATGGATACCATAAACAATATTAATAGTCCTGTTGGATTATTACATCTGCTTACACTTTTGAGATTATCTCATCACTTTAAAGTTGAGGTAAACCTGTGTAATATAAACCTCACACTTAAAAATTGGTGATTCAATAATAAATGTCCTCTTTCTCCTGATTTTCATTTTGCTGAGTTTACTACCTAATTCACAAATAGCATTACATTAAATATTTAACATAACTACTTCTATAAAATATTTCAGCCTAAAGTAAAGAAACTAATTTACAATTCCAACTTCATCTTAGACTTGATATTTGTGAATCTGAATTATTTTAAAAACTTTTTCTTAAATCCGTTTGGTTTCATTGTAGATACCAAGGGAACAGAAGTTAAATTCCTTATATTTCTACTTTCTTCATTCTCTCTCTTTAGGTACAACTCTCTCTTTCTCTCTTGAGAGAGTCCTAGAAATGATACAGAGATGAGATAATAATAGAGTTTTCTTTCTATTCCCATAGGTTGTTATATTCTGACCCCAGAGAAACAGGAGAGCTTTCAGAGTAATTCTGAGTTTTTCCAAACTTCTTTTAAACTCTGAAGAGAATTACCAATAATAAACTCAACAACTACAGTAGCCAAATTAATTTACCTAATCTTCAATTATCAACTTGACAAATGGTATTTTCAATAAATTTAATTGTAAAATTATGGTACCTTTTTTTTTTTTCACTTACAAGTCAATGCATTCAGTGAGCATTTACATTTTTCTTTCCAAGATGTTTAGTTACTCCAAAGGGGAAAAAAAGGACTAATTAGTGTATGAATTCCCTTTGAACTTTTTATTGCCTTTCCCATTACTCTTCTTAGTTATAGCTCCAAGTATGAAATTATCTACTCATCAATATATTAGGCAAAATTCAACCTAACTGGTACATTGAGAATGATTTACAATCTGTTGGATTAAATAACTGAAACTTATGATGTAGCCATTACTATCTGAAGCCAAGCATTCCCATTCCCTCCCCTCAACTCTTCTTCATTCACTCCTCTATCACTAAAATTACCTACTTTCCTCAAGCTTGGCCCTTCCCTACATAATTGTAGAGTTTCTCAAAACTAGTGGAGTCTTTCTGGATTTGTAGACTCTTGACTTAGCCTGATGGGTAGTCAAGAATTTGGTAGATTCTAAGAAGTCTATTTTTATTTAGAGATGTAGGCTACATTAATAGAGTCAAGCTGGCTTCACCTCCTTCCTTTCCACATCTGATTTAGGCTGGGTATTTGGGGTGCAATGGCTAAAAAAGACTGGCCATATGAACCAAGTCTAGTTCCCTAGAAAAGGTCAAGAGTCTATGTGCATTGTAATGTTTTATTTTCTCTGGCTTCTCCCTAGACTCAGAGAAGTAGAAAGTCTTGTGTTTTCAGCAAGGATTAAATTCCCTCTACAAAAGTATTTTGGTTGCTGCACTTTAGATGGGTGTTAATCACTTTTACATGTTTTGACTACAGGTATTTCCCTCAATAGACTCAGGTAGGTACAAACTCAGCTTTACAAGGTCCATTCTTTTCCATGCTTGTGGACACCATGCAGGCCTTCTCAAAATTACTAAGAAAAAAACATTCTTCTCAAAAATACTATGGCCTAAGTCAGATCCATCAGGAAACAGTGAATGAGACACAGAGGTGTGTGAAAGAAAGTTATAGAGCAGGGCTCTTGAGACTAATACCTTTAAGAAGAAATGCAGGAAGCCACAGAGAGCAGAGGGAGAGGCTAAATCACAATGAACTTGCAGTAAAGGACTCAGCTGAATTCACAGGGAGATTTGGAGGTAGACTAGACTTTTGGAGTCAGAATTAAGGTAGAGGCCTGGCCTTCTATCCTGCATTACTCATTGCTTCCCTGGGAGAGGTTGCTCCCTGTTGCTGAGGGCAATTGATGTGAGGCACTCAGCTGTGAACAGTTTGTAGCAAACACACATGGCAATTTGGAGAATGAGTGTTTCATCCTAAGGGGAGGTATGGGTGGTGCACTGCAAAATTCACTACCTACTATCTAAATATTTTATGGGAATTGAGAAAAAAAGCATATGTATTAAGATGAAACAGTCTTTGTCATAGTGACATTTCAGTAACTTTACCAGGTGAAAATATAACAATCCTTTAGAAGGCATTTGTTCCTTTAGCCACACCACAAACTAGGGTTTCAGGGGCCAACCTGCAAATATAACAATTGATGATCATGGGACTCCTGGGTGGCTCAGTCAATTGAGTGTCTGCCTTCGGCTCAGGTCATGATCTCAGGGTCCTGGGATCGAGTCCCGCATCGGGCCCCTTGCTCAGCGGGGAGCCTGCTTCTCCCTCTCCCACTCCCCCTGCTTGTGCTCTCTCTCTCTTTCTCTTTCTCTCTGACAAATAAATAAATAAAATCTTTTAAAAAAATTGATGATCACAAGCCTTGCTATTCTATAGCATTAAGAATAGCAGAGTGAATACTGACCACCTAACAGCAGTAAGAAACCTGAGAATGGTGGATCTTAGTGAGTTGAAGACTTGGGGAATAAACCAGGCCAGAGTGCCTGAAAAACTGCAGGCACTCTAGATTTCAGAAACCAAAAAACCTAAATAAAGGTCATAGTATAAACTGGGCCATATCTTGGTACTTATCCTTATTCACCAACAGCTGTTTCTACACCAGTGTTTCCCAGTGGACTCTTCCTGCACATCAGTCCTATAGGATGCTCGTGAAAGGAAGTTCTAGGTCAAATGTGATTGGGAAACTCACCATTCCAAAAATCCCCCTTAAAGATTGCAGTGTTTGTTAGGATATTAAAGTCTCAAGAAGTCAGTCTGTCTACTTTTTTTTTTTGAACCTTTTCATTTTTCACATTCATACAATTATACCATCCTATTTCATGCAACCATTATTATCATTCTAAAGAAATCGTGTCCTGGAGAAATGAAGCTGGGTCATCCTTCCCCATGTGATGCTAAAATGTCTTATGGGAAAAAAATAAATACTTCAATTAATCAACAGGCTGCTTTGCCAGGACAGAATCCAAATATACTCTTGTGGATATCTTTTACTGAAATACCTCTGGGAAATTTAGGCAAAAAAGCAATTGCAACTTTAATGTCAACAAAATAGTTTTTCTGTCAGTGAGTCACATGTGTCTACAAACTTTTTTTCTTACCTATTCAAAATAATCCATTAAAACACTATTCACTTTTTCATATATACCAACATTTGAATTTTCAGAATGTCTATGTGTGTATCACTATAGGAAAAGCCAGAAGGGCTTTTCTGAGTTGAGATGGGATGCAGGCATAATAAACTGACAAACCCTTTCTATATAACATGATACAGGCAGAGAAAATGTGTCACATGGAAGAAGGAGGGCTTTGCAGTGACATGAAAAAGGGATCCAATTCCAGCTTCATTCCCTAGCTGAGTAACCTTACCCAACTGCTTCCCTCCTTTGACTTCAGGTTATACATATGTAACATGAAGATGACATCATCTATCTTGAAAGTTATGTTGGGGATTAAATGAAATAACATTTGTATAGGGAAATAAATTCAGTGGGACCTTGCTTAACAAACAGTACTGTTTCTTACCTACCCCCTTGTCTTATTCCTTCTAGATGATCCAGAGGAAATGAGGGGTAGATTTTCCAATAATTATTTTCTTCATAATCTCCCTTTTTTTCCCAAATTTTTTAAACTCATGATCTTATTGATCCTACAGGCAAGAATCAGAAAGCACATTGAAAGGGAAAATATCAGGATAGCTTGAATCAGAAACATGATAATGGGAGGCTTAGAGACTAGACAAGACAAAAGCATGAAGATTTCCCTTATCCAAGGTTGTCCTTTACCTTCTGTCTCTTGAAGGTTTTTGTAAAAGGAGAAAGTCCTATAACCCTTTATAAATTTTGACATTTTTCCTAATACAATTTGGACATTTTAATCATAGCAAACTATTTCTACCTGGCAATTAACAATAAATCCATTGTAGAGTTTGAGTTTCTGTTCACTGACAGCATGAGCGCTCATAATATAAAATGCAAATTAAAAGTTAAAAGTCACTACTCTTCATTTATCACATAGGCAAAAATCAGAAAGTTTGATAACATGCTGTGTTTGCAAAGGTTTATGTAAACCAAAATTGGTATAACATAGGGAAGACAATTTGGTAACAGCTGACAAAATTTGAAATGCATCCTTTTTGACTCAGCAATACCATTTCTAGCAATTTATTCTGTAATATTCTCTTGTGTGCAAAATGAAGCATGTTCCAATGTACAGCACTGTTGGTTATAGCAAAAGCCTAAAAACAGCCTAAATTTCTACCATTTAAGAACTATTTAAATAGTTTAGTATATCTATAAGATAGAGTAATATCTATAATTAACTGTATACCATTTATAATAATACTGGTCTTCAAGATATAAAGTGAATAAAGCAAGTTAAAGAATATTGAAAAATGTAAAATGTATCTACATTCAATAGGCATAGGTTATCTCTGGAAAGACAGTTAAGAACCTGACAACAGTTGCCTTCAGGGAGGGTATATCCCAATTTCAGCTTTGAAATACTCTGCAAAATATTTTAAAGGGAAAAGAAAACTTCCAATTAAACAATGTGAACTGAAACTAAAATGGGAACATGTCCTTAATTCCCTCAAATAGTGCTGTTTAATACAAAGAAAATGTTTTAGTTTAGTTGCATGAAAATTAAAACAAGCTCTTTTAATATTTTCCAGAGATGCTAGGTGGATGATTACTCCATATATCTATCATATTTGGGTCACCCTCAGCTCAACATATACTTTAACTATTGAACCCTTTGAGCTACAAGTCTGTATTCAATCAAGCCATTTACTTTGTGATGATTTACATTCAAGCAAAATAAGAATGCCCTAGCATTCATATTTTTAAAGTCAGTATAATCCATTTTTCAGTGACATATTCTTCTTTCAAAGGCAATTTCTGTCTGAAATCTACAGACAGAAATAATACTATCAATTTTTATGGTCCATTATGTTAGTCATGGCTTTAAAAGTCAGGTTTTTTCTTTAAGAGGTAAACTTCAAACTCAGAGAACTTAGTAAGTAATTAGTTTGTCAATATTAAGGATGTGTTCCCATAATTAAACTTCTAGGAGGTAGAAGAAATTTAATTTTTATTTATTATGTAAGAGCATTTTAACACTACTCTCATAGGAAGATGGCTTTTGTTTTCTTGACTCTATGTTATCATTATCTCTGTGTTGTGGGGTATCTCTCTTTCCCACTATAGTTAATTTTTTTTTTTTTAAAGAAAGGGGCTAGGATAATTGGAAAAGACTTTTAAATATAATTCAAGGTAAGGAAAGAGGCAGATGCCTTTTGAATATAATATAACCTTTAATGTTTGATGTGAATAGCTTGGAAACCCTTCACAGTGAGAGACATTTGATTTTTTTACACTATCTGGAATTGACCAAAACTAGAAGTAAAGTAAGCTGCCACCTGGAATCTGCACTACCTCTGGGGCTTCATCCTCTACAACTTCCTCTGAATCCATGGTACATGAAGCATGTTCAATGGAGGAACAGCATTGGCATTACCTGGGAACTTGTTAAAAAAGAAGAATCTCAGGCCCTACCCCAAACTTCTTAATCAAAATCTGCACTTTAAACTAAATTTCCAGGTGACTTGAATGCACATTAAAGAGTGAGAAGTAATACTCTATATCTGAAAGTCCTCTCCCCTCCTACTCAGCAAACATTAACTGTGACAGGGGCTTGAAGAATTCTTAGAACAAAGAGGAAAACATCCTATAGTCTCCCAGCCCATAGCCTCTCCCTTCCATTCCAACTGGCATGTTGTTACCAAAATGGTCTTCTCAAAATATTGTTTGTGATATGCTCTTCATAACGACTATAATAACATACTCATTTGCAGTATTTTTTTCAACTTACAAGTGCTTTCAGGTAAGTTAAGTTAGTTCTCATAACAATACTGTGAAATAGGTTGTATTAGTTCCAGGTGAAATGCATTCTCAAAAATGTGCCTAAAATCAATCATGAAATAAACAATGGAGTCAGGCCTCACTGTTTTATTTGCTAATATTAAATATCACAACTCCTCCCTCATTTCATGCTGGACCATTCCCCTGCCCTAACATTCAATGATTCCCAATTGCATACTAAAGAAAATTCAACCTGCTGACCCAATCTGGCCCTCCTGACCTCTCCTACCAACTATGTCAAAACCAACTCTTTAAGTTGGCCTCACAACCCAGATGTACTCACTTAGCCCTCCTTGTTTACACATGTCCCTTTCTAAGAAATCAACACGATTCCAATTTTTTGAAATGCAGTTAACAATCATTATTATACAAGAAGGAATATAAATCATAAAGTGTTCTGGAGGAGGAGCAAGATGGTGGAGGAGTAGGAGACCTAAATATCGTCTGGTCCCAGGAATTCAGGTAGATAGTTATCAAACCATTCAGAACACCTACAAACGCAACAGGAGATCGAAGAAAAGAATAGCAACAACTCTCTGAACAGAAAAACGACCACTTTCTGGAAGGTAGGACATGCGGAGAAGTGAATCCGAGGTGATATTTGGGAAGGTAGACCACGGGGAGAGGGAGCCTCCATCAAGTGGCTACCGGCAAGTGATAGAGCAGCGGAGCACAAAATCGGAACTTCTAGAAGTCTGTTCTGCTGAGGGACGTCACTCAAGTGGCTAAGCGGGGGTGGAACCCTCACTGGGACAGTGTAGTCTCAGGACTCTCAGGGTCACAGAAAGACCGGGGTGCCTGAGTGTGGCAGGGCTCCCAGGTATTGGTGCAGGGAAGTCAGCAGCAAAGACCAGCCGAGGAGTGGGCTTTCAGCTCAGGGTTGCCATAAACTGTGATCCACAGCACAGTAGGGCCACTGCTTTTGGAGCAGGGACCCAACAAGTGGCAGATACGGGGACACTCCTCTTCCTCCCTTGGGAGGAATGGCATGGGAGCCTGCTGCAGGAATATGCTGGGTTTGAGACTCCAAACAGATTGTGTGCCAGAGATAGAAATGCTCGGTCACAGGCTGGGTGAGCTCGGAGTGCGGCGGGAGACCAGGGAGACAGGAGTGATTGACTGATTTTCTCTGAGGGCCCACTGAGGAGTGGGGCCCCGAGTTCTTGGCTCCTCAGGGGCCAGAGATTGGGAGTCCTCCATTTTCACTCTCATCCTCCAAAGCTGTACAGAAAGCTTTTGGGGAACAAAAGCTACCGAGAGCAAACCCGAGCAGATTACTTAGCCTGGCCCCTGGCAAGGGCAGGGCAATTCTGCCTCAGGCACAGACATTGGAGAATCACTGCAACAGGACCCTCCCGCAGAAGATCAGCAAGAACATCCAGCCAAGACCAATCAATGAGAACTACAAAACTCCAGCACTGAGGGAATACAGCACTAGAATTCATGGCTTTTTTCCCATGATTCTTTAGTCTTTCAAAGTTAAACTTCAAAATTTTCTTTATTTTTCTCTTTTTTTTAGTTGAATTTTTCTTCTTTCCTTTTTAACCAACATCTTATCAATTCCTTTTTGAAACCTTTTTTAATTTTCATTTTTACATTCTATCTCTTCATTGTATTTAACCTATTTTTTGTATATATATGTTTTTCTTTCTTTAAAATTTTGGGATACAGTTTCTTCTAATAGACTAAAATATACCCTCAATCTCGTGTATGATGTTGTCCTAGTCTCCCGCCTGATCACATTCTCTCTTTTTTTTAAATTTTTTTCATTCTTTTTTTAACCAATTTCTTATTTTATCAATTCCTTTTTTAAAATGTTTTTTTGATTTTCATCTTTACAGTCATATTCCATCCCTTCATCATATTTACTCTTATTTTTGTATACATATATAAGTTTTTCCTTCTTTAAAATTTTGGGAGGCAATTTCTTCTAACAGACCAAAATTCACCCAAAATCTAGTGTATGGCTCTGTTCCATTCACCAGCCTGATCATATTCTTTTTTTTTTTTCCTTTCTTTTCCGCCCAGTTTCGGGTCTCTTCTGATTTGTTTAGTGTATATTTTTCTGGGGTCGTTGTTACACTTTTAGCATTTTGTCCTCTCATTCATCTATTCTCCTCTGGACAAAATGACAGAACGGGAAAACTCACCTCAAAAAAAAGAACAAGAGGCAGTACTGACTGCCAGGGACCTAATCAATACAGACATTAGTAAGATGTTGCAACTAGAGTTCAGAATGACGATTACAAAGATATTAACTGGGGTTGAAAAAAGCATAGAAGATACTATAGAATCCTTTTCTGGATAAATAAAAGAACTAAAATCTAACCAAGTCAAAATCAAAAAGGCTATTTATTAGTGAGGTGAAATCAAAACTGGAGTCTCTACCTGCTAGGATAAATGAGGCAGAAGAGAGAATTAGTGATATAGAAGACCAAATGATGGAGAATAAAGAAGCTGAGAAAAAGAGAGATAAACAACTACTGGATCACAAGGGGAGAATTTGAGATATAAGTGATACCATAAAGCAAAACAACATTAGAATAATTGGTATCCCAGAAGAAGAAGAAAGAGAGACAGGGGCAGAAGGTATATTGGAGCAAATTATAGCAGAGTACTTCCCTAATTTGGGGAGGGAAACCATCATCAAAATCCAGGAGGCACAGAGAACCCTCCTCAAAATCAATAAAAATAGGTCAACACCCCGACATCTAATAGTAAAACTCACAAGTCTCAGAGACAAAGAGAAAATCCAGAAAACAGCTCAGGACAAGAGGTCTGTAACCTACAATGGTAGAAACATTAGATTGGCAGCAGGGTTATCCACAGAGACCTGGAAAGCCAGAAAGGACTGGCATGATATATTCAGAGCACTAAAAGAGAAAAATTTGCAGCCAAGAATACTGTATCCAGCTAGGCTGTTATTGAAAATAGGAGAGATAAAAAGCTTCCAGGACAAACAAAAACTAAAAGAATTTGCAAACACGAAACCAGCCCTACAAGAAATACTGAAAGGGGTCCTCTAAGCAAAGAGAGAGCCTAAAAGCAACATAGACCAGAAAGGAACAGAGACAATATACACTAACAGTCACCTAACAGGTAATACAATGGCACCAAATTCATATCTTTCAATAGTTACCCTGAATGTAAATGGGCTAAATGCCCCAATCAAAAGACCCAGGCTATCAGACTGGACAAAAAAACAAGACCCATCGATATGCTCTCTGCAAGAGACTCATTTTAGACCCAAAAACACCTCCAGATTTAAAGTGAGGGGGTGGAAAATCATTTACCATGCTAATGGACATCAGAAGAAAGCTGGGTTGGCAATCCTTATATCAGACAAATTAGATTTTAAACCAAAGTCTACAATATGAGATGAGGAAGGACACTACATCATACTTAAAGGGTCTTTCCAACAAGAAGATCTAACAATTTTAAATATTTATGCCCCTAACATGGGAGCAGCCAATTATATAAGGCAATTAATAACAAAAGCAAAGAAACACGTCAACAATAATACAATAACAGTAGGGGACTTTAACACCCCCTCACTGAAATGGACAGATCATCTAAGCAAAAGATCAACAAGGAAATAAAGACTTTAAATGACACACTGGACCAGATGGACTTCACAGATATATTCAGAACATTCCATCCCAAAGCAACAGAATACGCATTCTTCTCTAGTGCACATGGAACATTCTCCAGAAGAGATCACATCTTGGGTCATAAATCAGGTCTCAACTGGTACCAACAGACTGGAATCATTCCCTGCATATTTTCAGACCACAATGCTTTGAAACTAGAACTCAATCACAAGAGGAAAGTTGGAAAGAAGTCAAATACATGGAAGCTAAAGAGCATCCTACTAAAGAATAAATGAGTCAACCGGGAAATTAAAGAAGAATTTAAAAAGTTCATGGAAACAAATGAAAATGAAAACACAACTGTTCAAAATCTTTGGGATGCAGCAAAGGCAGTCCTAAAAGGAAAGTATATAGCAATACAAGCCTTTCTCAAGGAGCAAGAAAGGTCTCAAATACACAACCTAACCCTACACCTAAAGGAGCTGGAGAAGGAACAGCAAATAAAGCCTAAACCCAGCAGGAGAAGAGAAATAATAAAGATCAGAGCAGAAATCAATGAAATAGAAGCCAAAAGAACAGTAGAACAGATCAACAAAACTAAGAGCTGGTTCTTTGAAAGAATTAATAAGATCGATAAACCCCTGGCCAGACTTATCAAAAAGAAAAGAGAAAGGACCCAAATAAATAAAATCATGAATGAAAGAGGAGAGATCACAACCAACACCAAAGAAATACAAACAATTATAAGAACATATTATGAGCAACTATATGTCAGCAAATTAGATAATCTGGAAGAAATTGATGCATTCTTAGAGACATATAAACTACCAAAACTGAACCAGGAAGAAATAGAAAACCTGAACAGACCATAACCACTAAGGAAATTGAAGCAGTCATCAAAAATCTCCCAACAAGCAAGACCCCAGGGCCAGATGGCTTCCCAGGGGAATTCTACCAAACATTTAAAAAATTAATACCTATTCTTCTGAAACTGTTCCAAAAAATAGAAATGGAAGGAAAACTTCCAAACTCATTTTATGAGGCCAGCATTACCTTGATCCCAAAACCAGACAAAGACCCCATCAAAAAGGAGAAGTACAGACCAATATCCCTGATGAATATGGATACAAAAATTCTCACCAAAATATTAGCCAGTAGGATCCAACAGTACATTAAAAGAATTATTCACCACGACCAAGTGGGATTTATCCCTGGGCTGCAAGGCTGGTTCAACATCCACAAGTCAATCGATGTGATACAATACATTAATAAAAGAAAGAACAGGAATCATATGATCTTCTCAATAGATGCAGAAAAATCATTTGACAAAGTACAGCATCCTTTCTTGATTAAAACTCTTCACAGTGTAGGGATAGAGGGTACATAACTCAATATCATAAAAGCCATCTATGAAAAACCCACAGCAAATATCATAATCAATGGGGAAAAACTGAGAGCTTTTTTAAAAAATTTTTTATTATGTTAATCACCATACATTACATCATTAGTTTTTGATGCAGTGTTCCATGATTCATTGTTTGTGCACAACACCCAGTGCTCCATGCAGAACGTGCTCTCTTTAATACCCATCACCAGGCTAACCCATCTTCCCACCCCCCTCCCCTCTAGAACCCTCAGTTTGTTTTTCAGAGTCCATCGTCTCTCATGGTTTCTCTCCCCCTCTGATTTCCCCCCCTTCATTCTTCCCCTCCTGCTATCTTCTTCTTTTTTTTTTTATTAACATATATTGCATTATTTGTTTCAGAGGTACAGATCTGTGATTCAACAGTCTTGCACAATTCACAGCACTCACCATAGCACATACCCTCCCCAATGTCTATCACCCAGCCACCCCATCCCTCCCCCCACCCCCCCACTTCAGCAACCTTCAGTTTGTTTCCTGAGATTAAGAATTCCTCATATCAGTGAGGTCATATGATACCTGTCTTTCTCTGATTGACTTACTTCGCTCAGCATAATTCCCTCCAGTTCCATCCACGTCATTGCAAATGGCAAGATCTCATTCCTTTTGATGGCTGCATAATATTCCATTGTATATATATACCACATCTTCTTTATCCATTCATCTGTTGATGGACATCTTGGCTTTTTCCACAGTCTGGCTATTGTGGACATTGCTGCTATAAACATTGGGGTGCACATACCCCTTTGGATCACTACATTTGTATCTTTGGGGTAAATACCCAGTAGTGCAATTGCTGGATCATATGGTAGCTCTATTTTCAACTATTTGAGGAACCTCCAAAACTGAGAGCTTTTCCCCTAAGGTCAGGAACATGTCAGGGATGGATGTCCACTATCACCACTGCTATTCAACATAGTACTAGAAGTCCTAGCCTCAGCAATCAGACAACAAAAAGAAATAAAAGGCATCTGAATCAGCAAAGAAGAAGTGAAACTCTCACTTTTTGCAGATAATATGATACTTTATGTGGAAAATCCAAAAGACTCCACCCCAAAAATGTTAGAACTCATACAGGAATTTTGTAAAGTGGCAGGATATAAAATCAATGCACAGAAATCAGTGGCATTTTTATACACCAACAACAAGACAGAAAAAAAATAAATTAAGGAGTCAATCCCATTTACAATTGCACCCAAAGCCATAAGATACCTAGGAATAAATCTAACCAAAGAGGCAAAAGATCTGTACTCAGAAAACTATAAAATACTCATGAAAGAAATTGAGGAAGACACAAAGAAATGGAAAAACGTTCCATGCTCATGGATTGGAAGAACAAATATTGTGAAGATGTCAATGCTACCTAGAGCAATCTACACATTCAATGCAATCCCCATCAAAATACCATCCACTTTTTTCAAAGAAATGGAACAAATAATCCTAAAATTTGTATGGAAACAGAAAAGACCCTGAATAGCCAGAGGAATGTTGAAAAAGAAAAGCAAAGCTGGTGGCATCACAATTCCGGACTTCCAGCTCTATTACAAAGCTGTCATCATCAAGACAGTATGGTACTGGCACAAAAACAGACACATAGATCAATGGAACAGAATAGAGAGCCCAGAAATGGACCCTCAACTCTATAGTCAACTAATCTTTGACAAAGCAAGAAAGAATGTCCAATGGAAAAAAGACAGTCTCTTCAACAAATAGTGTTGGGAAAATTGGACAGCCACATGCAGAAGAATGAAACTGGACCATTTCCTTACACCACACACAAAAATAGACTCAAAATGGATGAAAGACCTAACTGTGAGACAGGAATCCATCAAAATCCTTGAGAAGAACACAGGCAGCAACCTCTTTGACCTCAGCCACAGCAAATTCTTCCTAGACACATTGCCAAAGGCAAGGGAAGCAAGGGCAAAAATTAACAATTGGGACTTCATCAAGATAAAAAGCTTTTGCACAGCAAGGAAAACAGTCAAAAAAACCAAAAGACAACCAACAGAATGGGAGAAGATATTTGCAAATGACATATCAGATAAAGGGGTCATATCCAAAATCTATAAAGAACTTATCAAACTCAACACCCAAAGAACAAAGAATCCAATCAAGAAATGAGCAGAAGACATGAACAGACATTTCTGCAAAGAAGACATCCAAATGGCCAACAGACACATGAAAAAGGAAAATACAAATCAAAACCTCGAAACCGCCTCACACCAGTCAGAATGGCTAAAATTAGCAAGTCAGGAAATGACAGATGTTGGCGAGGATGCAGAGAAAGGGGAACCCTCCTACACTGTTGGTGGGAATGCAAGCTGGTGCAGCCACTCTGGAAAACAGTATGGAGGTTCCTCAAAAAGTTGAAAATAGAGCTACCTTATGACCCAGCAATTGCACTACTGGGTATTTACCCCAAAGATACAAATGTAGTGATCCAAAAGGTCACATGCACCCCAATGTTTATAGCAGTGATGTCCACAATAGCCAAACTATGGAAAGAGCCTAGATGTCCATCAATAGATGAATGGACAAAGAAGATGTGGTATATATATACAATGGAATATTATGCAGTCATCAAAAAATGAAATCTTGCCATTTATAACGACGTGGATGGAACTAGAGGGTATTATGTTAAGTCAATCGGAGAAAGATAAGTATCATATGATCTCACTGATATGAGGATTTTGAGAAACAAGACCGAGGATCACAGGGGAAGGGAGGGAAAAATGAACCAAGATGAAACCAGAGAGGGAGACAAACCATAAGAGACTCAATCTCAGGAAACAAACTGAGGGTTGCTGAAGGGATGGGGGGTGGAAGGGATGGGGTGGCTGGGTGATGGACATTGGGGAGGGTATGTACTATGGTGAGCACTGTGAATTGTGTAAGACTGATGAATCACAGACCGGTACCCCTGAAACAAATAATACATTTTATGTTAATAAAATTTTTTTTTTTAAAGTAGGAAAAAACAAAAACAAAAACAAATCATAAAGTATTCTGAGTTACCATAAACATTTTCAGGTCTTCAACATTTAGGAAATCTGGATACGCATTAAGAAAATTAAATATAGCACCTTAATACTTCCTTTGGAACTAGAAAAGACTCAGGTCCTCCTTTCCTTAAGAGGTAAACTTCAAATTCAGAGAACTTAATAGGTAATTAGTTTGTCAATATTAATAAATATTTAATTTGTTTATTTATTAAGATTTTATTTACTTATTTGACAGAGAGATAGAGAGAGAGCACAAGTAGGCAGAGCAGCAGGCAGAGGGAGAGAGAGAAACAGACTCCCCACTGAGCAG
This sequence comes from Halichoerus grypus, assembly GCF_964656455.1. Taxonomy (NCBI): domain Eukaryota; kingdom Metazoa; phylum Chordata; class Mammalia; order Carnivora; family Phocidae; genus Halichoerus; species Halichoerus grypus. Next base: position 78,181,873 of record NC_135720.1, on the reverse strand, counting down.
GGAGCCTGACGTGGGGCTCAGTCCCAGGACCCTGGGATCATGACCTGAGCCGAAGGCAGCTGCTTAACCGCTGAGCCACCCAGGAGCCCCAGTTAATTTGTTTATATTTATAAACAAATTTATAAATTAGCTAAAATAACAAATTTAAATAAACAAATTTATTTATATATGTGTCTTAGTCTCTTCCAGCTGCTATAACAAAATACCACAGACTGAGTGGTTTATAAACAGAAAGTTATTTCTCACAGCACTGAAGGCTGGAAGTTCAAGAACAGAGTGTCAGCATGGTTGAGTAAGGGCTCCCTTCAGGGTCATAGACTTCTCATTTTATCCTCACACAGTGAAAGGGGTTAGGGAGCTCTGTGGAGTCTCATTTGTAAGGACATTCATCTCATTCATGAGGGCTCTGCCTTCATGACCTAATCAACTCCCAAAGACTCCCCACCTCTTAATGCCATCACCTTTGGGGGTTAGGATTTCAATATTCTGGGGGGACACAAACATTCAGATCATAGAAAATACCAAATAAATTAATTATCAATTATTTGAAAAAGACATTTATCATTCTCTGTGATCATGACTGTTGTATGCTACTTAGAAGCCAAGTGTAAAAATGACAGAATTAACAGATCTTCTTGTTGGATAGACCCCCTTTTTATGATATAGTGTCCTTCTTCATCTCTTATTACAGTCTTCGGTTTAAAATCTAGTTTGTCTAATATAAGGATGGCTACTCCAGCTTTTTTCTTTTTTTTTTTTTTTATGTCCACTAGCATGATAAATGTTCTCCACCTCCTTACTTTCAATCTGGAGGTGACTTTGGGTCTAAAATGAGTCTCTCTCTCTCTCTTTTTTTTTTAAGATTTTATTTAAGAGAGAGAGAATGAGAGAGAAAGAGAGCATGAGAGAGGGGAGGATCAGAGGGAGAAGCAGACTCCCCACCGAGCAGGGGGCCTGATGTGGGACTCAATCCCGGGACTCCAGGATCATGACCTGAGCTGAAGGCAGTCACTAAAGCAACTGAGCCACCCAGGTGCCCTAAAGTGAGTCTCTTATAAGCAGCATATTGTTGGGTCTTTTTTTTTTTTTTTAATCCATTCTGATACCGTATCTCTTTTGATTGGGGCATTAAGTCCATTTACATATCAGAGTCATTATTGAAAGATATTAATTTAGTGCCATTGTATTACCTGTTAAGTTGCTGTTCCTGGAGCTTGTCTCTTCCTTTTCTGGTCTTTGTTACTTTGGGGCTCTCTCTCTGCTCAAAGAATCCCCTTTAATATTTCTTGCAGGACTGGTTTAGTGTTCACAAATTCCTCTTACACTGTTGGTAGGAATGCAAACTGGTGCAGGCACTCTGGAAAACAGTATGGAGGGTCTTCAAAAAGTTAAAAATAGAACTATCCTATGATCCAGCAATTGCACTACTAGATATTTAACCAAAGGATATAAAAATACTAATTCAAAGGGATACATGCACCCAATGTTTATAGCAGCATTATCAGCAATAGCTAAATTATGGAAAGAGCACAAATGTCCGACAGATGAATGGATAAAGAAGATGTGGTATATATGTGATGGAATATTACTCAGCCACCAAAAAGAATGAAATCTTGCCATTTGTAACACCATGGAGCTAGAGAGTACTATGCTAAGTGCAATAAGTCAGTCAGAGGAAGACAAATACAGATGAACACAGGGGAAGGGACAGAAAATAAAATAAGACAAAATTAGAGAGGGAGACAAACCATAAGAGACTCTTAACTCTAGGAAACAAACTGAGGGTTGCTGGAAGGGATGTGAGAGGGGGTGGGGTAATTGGGTGATGGGCATCAAGGAGGCACTTGATATAATGAGCATTGGGTATTATATGCAACTGATGAATCACTAAATTCTACCCCTGAAACCAGTAATACACTATATGTTAACTAAATTGAATTTAAATTAAATTTTTTTAAATTAAAAAAAAGACAGAACTAAAACACTACAATATAAATAGAAAATTCAAAATTATTAAAATAGTAAAAAATAGATAAAAGGCATTTCTCTAGCTATGACAGTGATAGAGTCTGGACTACCTTACCTCTCCATCATAAACAACTACACAACTGGATACACTATATGAAACAACTGAATTTAGACAAAGGGCAGCATAGAACAGTGATCCATGAATAAGAGGGGAAAAGAGGTATACCCTATAACCATTCCACCTTTCTTCCTTGAGGCACAGTCTGGGCTCAAGTGCAAGGAAGAGAAACTGAAGAGAGAATAGTCTCACTGAGTTGAGGAGACAGAAAAAATTTTTTAAAGAAATAATGGCTAAGAAGTTTTGAGTTTTGATGAAAACTACATTTGTAGATTCAAAAATCTCAATGAATCCCAGGTAGAAAGACACAAAGAAAATCACACTGAAACATAAAATTATCAAATTGATGAAAACCAGTGAAGCAGCTAAAGAAAAGAACAATTATACACAGAAATATAAAGTTAAGAAAGGCTAAGAGGAGCTAAGATGACAGTGTAGTAGGATTCTAGGTTCATCTCATCCCTTGAACATAACTAGATAACTATCAAATCATTCCAAATACCCCAGAAATCAACCTGAAGACTAAAAGAACAAACTCCACAAAAGCCACATTAAAGAAGATAGGAAGGACAAAGATGTGGTTTGGGGGAGAAAGGATCATGGGTGGTGCAGAGGGGAGGAAGCTGTGGTCAAGGAGAAAGTCCAAAGAGAGAGGAGCACACAGGGGAATGCACAAGGAAAACACTTCCTCAAAGCCACTGGCTGGGAAAATGAGAGGGACTGAAACCAGTGGGGCTTAAAGACTGGAGTTTTACAGGTGGTGGTTGGGATAGAGGTCTGAGGGCACTACCCTGCTCCTGGAGAGAAGGCAGGCAAACAACTTGGGGGCAGATGGTGTGGAAATAATGATCTGAAGAACACCTGGGGCACACAGGGAAGAGACTGTTCACTCTTCTTGGAGCATGTCCTTGAGAGGTAGCATTCACAAAGACACCTCTCTAGAGATAAAGGAGCCAGCAGCCACCATTTCTCTCCTCCACCCCTCAGGATAAATGCAGAGCCACCCACAGGAAGCAGCTCAGCCCCAATACTGGCTGCCTAACCTACTTACACCAAGTCCCACACCCCTGCACTCTGGCATGACTATCCTTCTAGGTCAAACCTACCTCAGTCCCAGCATAGTGAGACCCTCCCACAGAAGACCAGTGCAGGCCCCTGCCCCCACCACATCCCTAAAGCCTAGAGTTTTAAAAGTCAGCAGGCTTGGCTGGGATAGAGCCCAGAAAGCACTGTGCTGCTCCTGGAAAGAAGGCCGGCAAACAACCCAGAGGCAGTGTGGAAACACTGATCTGAAAAATGCCTGGGACACAGAGTGGGGAGATTATTTGCTCTTCTTGGAGTGCTTTCCTGAAAGCAGAAAGCACAAAGACCCTTCTCAGGGACAAAGGAGCTGGCTGGAGCAATTTCTCTCTCTGCCCCACCCCCCAGCATAAAAACAGAGTCATCTGTGATAAACAGCACAGTGTGAACACTAGCTGCCTAACCTGCTTACACCAAGTCCCACACCACTGGGCTCTCATGGGAATGGCCTTCTTGGTCAAGTTTGTCTCAGTCCCAGCATGATGGGCACCTTCCCAGAAGACCAGAAGATACCCATGCCCACATCACGACCCCTGACCACAGAGTTCTGCAGGGCTTCAGTTGTACTGGAAGTAGTATCAGGTCTCATTTAACAAGCAGACCAGAGCACATCTAGTTAAAATTTGCCACATTCTGGTCAGGGATCAAACATTGCCCACTGCAGGCAAGGAGAGCTTCTGCAGATGACTGGGCTGAAAGATAGAGCAGCCAAAACACAACAGCAGAGTGCAGGTAGCACACACCAGAGACACTACCTGAAGTGCCAGGCCCTGGACACTATGTGACCCCTTCTTCATAAAGCCATGATTCTCAGGAGCAGGAAACATAACAGGCTTTTTTAACACAGAGAAGAAGAAAAAGACAGACAAAATGCCAAGATGGAGGAATTCATCCCAAATGAAAGAATGACATAAGGTCACAGCCAGAGATAGCAAAACAGATATAAATAACAAGTCTGATGGTGAATTTAAAGCAACAATCATAAGGATACTCAGCAGCCTTGAGAAAAGAATAGAAGACTCCAGGGAGCCTCTTACTGCCAAAATAAAAGAGTGAAAAAAAACAGAAATGAAAAACAAAATAACTGAAATTTGAAACAGATTTGATGCAATGAACACAAGGATAGAAGAAGCAGAGGAACAAATAAGTGATATAGAAGATAAAATAATGGAAAATAATGAAACTGAACAAATGAGAGAAAGAAGAATTATGGAACACAACAATAGACTTAGCCAACTCAGTGATGCCATCAAACATAATAACTTTCATATTATAGGAGTCACAGAAGAAGGAGAGAAAAGGGGGCAGAAAATTTATTTGAGGAGATAATACCTGAAAACTTCCCTAATCTGGGGAAGGAAATGGACATCCAGATCCAGGAGACACAGAGAACTCCCATCAAATCAACAAAAGCAGGCCAACACCAAGACATATTATAATTAAATTTGCAAAACATAGTGATAAAGAAAAAAATCTTAAAATAAACAAGACAAAAGGAGTTTCTAACTTACAAGGGAAGATCCATAAGGCAAGCTGTAGATCTTTCAACAGAAATTTGGCATGTCAGAAGAAAATGGCATGAAATATTCAAAGTGATGAACTGGAAAAATCTGCAGCCAAGAATACTCTTTCCAGCAAGGCTGCCACTCAGAATAGGAGAGATAAAGAGTTTCCCAGGCAAATAAAAAATAAAGGAGTTCATGACCAGTAAACCAGCCCTTCCAGAAATATTTAAGGGGACTCTAAGCGGAAAAGAAAGACCAAAAGTGACAAAAACAAGAAAGGAACAGAAAATCTCCAGAAACAATAACAAGTAATAAAATGGCACTAAATACATATCTACATATCTATCAATAATTACTCTGAGTGTAAATGGACTAAATGCTCCAATCAAAAGACATAGGGTATCAGAATGAATAAAAAAACAAGACTCATTTATTTATATGCTGCCTACAAGAGACTCATTTTAGACCTAAAGACACCTGCAGATTGAAAGTGAGGGGATGGAGAAATATTTATCATGCAAATGGATGTCAAAAGAAAGCTGGAGTAGCAATACTTATAACAGACAAATTAGATTTTAAGCCAAGGACTGTAACAAGAGAAGAAGGACACTTCTTGTGTGTTCCATAATTCTTCTTTCTCTCTTTCTCTCTCATCATAAGGGGGATTATTCAACAAGCTCTAACAATTGTAAATATTTATGCACCCAACATGGGAGCACACACACACATGCACACACACACACACACACACACATATATATATAAATTAATAACAAAAATAAAGGAACTCATTGATAATAATACAGTAATAGTAGGGGACATTAACACCCCACTTACACCAATGGATAGATGATCTAAACAGAAAATCAACAAGGAAACAATGGCTTTGAAAGACACACTGGACTAGATGGGATGTATATACAGGCCTACCTCAAGAAGCAAGAAAAATCCCAAATAAACAACCTAAACTTACACCTAGAAAAAGAACAACAAATGAAGCCTAAAGCCAGCAGAAGAAGGGAAATAATGAAGATTAGAGCAGAAATAAATTATATAGAAACTAAAAATACAATAGAACAGATTAATGACACCAGGAGCTTGTTCTTTGAAAAGATTAATAAAATTGATAAACCCCAAGCCAGACTTATCAAAAAGAAAAGAGAAAGGACCCAAATAAATAAAATTACAAATGAGGGAGAAGAAATAACAACCAACACCACAGAAATACAAATAATTACAAGAGAATATTATGAAAACCTATATGCCAACAAATTGGACAACCTGGAAGAAATGGGTAAATCTAGAAACACACAAACTACTAAAACTGAAACAGGAAGAAATAGAAAATTTGAACAGACCACAACCAGCAAAGAAATTGATAAGAACCATATGATACTTTCAATAGATGCAGAAAAAACATTTGACAAAGTACAACATCCATTCATGATAAAAACCCTCAACAAAGTAGGGTTAAATGGAACATACCTTAACATAGTAAAGGCCATATACAAAAAACCCACAGCTAATATCATCCTCAATGGGGAAAAATTAAGAGTTTTTCCTCTATGGTCAGCAACAAGTCAGGGATGTCTACTCTCACCACTGCTATTTAACATAGTACTGGAAGCCCGAGGCACAGCAAACAGACAACACAAAAAAATAAAAGACATCCAAATTGGTACGGAAGAAGTCAATCTTTCACTATTTGCAGATGACATGATACTCTATATAGAAAACCCAAAAGACTCTACCAAAAAATTGCTAGAACTGATACACAAATTCAGTAAAAGTTGTAGGATACAAAATAAACATGCAGAAATCTTTTGCATTTCTATACACCAATAATGAAGCAACAGAAAAAGAAATCAAGGAATTGATCCCATTTATAATTGCACCAAAAATAATAAGATACCTAAGAATAAACCTAACTAAAGAGGTAAAATATCTGTACTCTGATCTAGTGATCAAGACAGTATGGTACCAGCACAAAAACAGACACTTAGATGAATGGAACAGAATAGAGAGCCCAGAAATGGACCCACAACTGTATGGTCAACTAATCTTCAACAAAGCAGGAAAGAATATCTAATGGAAAAAAGACAGTCTCTTCAACAAATGGTGTTGGGAAATCTGGACAGCCACATGCAGAAGAATGAAACTGGACCACTTTCTTACACCATACACAAAAATAAACTCCAAATGGATGAAAGACCTAAAGGAAACATCAAACCACCTCCTAGAGAAGAACACAGGCAGCAACCTCTTTGACCTATGCCATAGCAACTTCTTACTAGACACATCACTGTAGGAAGGGAAACAAAAGCAAAAATGAACTATTGGGACTTCATCAAGATAAAAATCTTCTGAACAATGAAGGAAACAATAAAACTAAAGGCAACCTACAAAATGGGAGAAGATACTTGCAAATGACATATCTGATAAAGAGTTAGTATCCAAAATCTATTAAAAAAACAACAAATTCAACACCCAAAAAACAAATAATCTAATTTAAAAATGGGCAGAAGACATGAATTAGACATTTTTCTAAAGAAGACATACAGATGGCCAAAAGACGCATGAAAAGATAATCAATAGCAATGATCATCAGGGAAATAAAAATCAAAACTACAATGAGATATAACTAAAATTAACAACACAGGAAACAATAGATGTTGGTGAGGATGCAGAGAAATGGGAACCCTTTTACATTGGCGGGAATGCAAACTGGTGCAGTCATTCTGGAGAACAGTATAGAGGGTCCTCAAAAAGTTAAAAATAGAACTACCTTATGATCCAGCAATTGCACTACTAGATATTTACACAAAGGATACAAAAATACTAATTTGAACAGATACATGCACCTGATATTTATAGCAGCATTATCAATAATAGCCAAATTATGGAAAGAGCCCAAATGTCCATCCATTGATGAATAGATAAAGATGTGGTATACATCTTTACAATACAATATATAACGGAATATTACTTGCTTTCCATTAAAAAAATGAAATCTTGCCATTTGCAACACATGGAGGGAGCTAGAGAGCATTATGCTAAGTGAAATAAGTCAGAGAAAGATAAATACCATATGATTTCATTCATATGTGGAATTTAAGAAATGAAACAAATGAACATAGGAGGGAAAAAGAGAGAAGAAAACCAAGAAACAGATTCATAACTATGGAGAACAAACTCATGGTTACCTGAGGGGAGATGGGTGGGCAGATGGGTTAAATAGGTGATGGGGATTGAGGAGGGCACTTGGGGTGAGCACTGGCTGTTGTATGTAAATGTTGAATCACTAAATTCCACACCTGAAACTAATATTACACTGTTTGTTAACTAACTGGAATTTAAATAAAAACTTGAAAAAAATTTAAAAATTTTAAATTTTTTTAATAAGAGTTGCAGAAGACTTCTCATGAGAAAATGTATAAGATGGAACACAGTGAAACAACAGCTTTGGGTTGTTCATAGCTCCAACTGCCTGTTAAGTAAAAAAGAGTTCAAATCCCTCTGTAGAGGGATTTGATGACTCCCTTCCCTTCCCTTCCCTTCCTCCCCTCCCCTCCCTTCCCCTTCCCTCCTTTCCCTCCCCTCCCTTCCCTTCCCTTCCCTTCCCTTCCCTCCCCTTCCCTCCTCTCCCCTCTCCTCTTCTCTTCCCTTCCCTTCCCTTCTCTCCTCTTCTCTCTCTTCTTTCTTCTTTCTCCTTCTCCTTCTGTTTTTCTTTCTTTTTCTTTTCTTTCTTTCTTTCTTTTTTTCTCTTTCTTTCTTCTTTCTTTCTTTCTTTCTTTCTTTCTTTCTTTCTTTCTTTCTTTCTTTCTTTCTTTCTTTCTTCTTTCTTTTTTTTTCTTTCTTCCCTCACTTCCCGCTTCCTCTCCCCTCCCTTTCCTTTTCTTTCTTCTTTAGGATTTTATAATCTCTTGCTCCCACCTGTGTCTGTCTTTGGTACTGCAGGTTCTTTGTAGCTGCCTCAAGCTGTGTTGCTCTCTTTTGTTCTCTGTAGGCTGAAGATTTTTAGAGTATGCCATATCCCATCAGTACTCCATGTCAGACAAGACAGAAACCAATCCCTTAGGAAGCCCTCACAAAGCTAGAAAGTTTGATGCATGCATCACTGTTCTGTTTCCCCTGAGGAAGAGGCCACCAAACTATATCATCTTTGTCTGCTATCACATGGGTTCTCTGGAGTAGCACAAAACGCCTATCTATCTTTTGTTCTCATTGGCTCCTAGGCATCTAGGTCATGTCAGGTTCCAAAAGCATTCCAAGACAGGTGAGGCAGAAATCAGTCCCTCAGTCAGCTTCCCAAAAATCTGGAATATTGAACACATGATCTAACTCTTTCCCTTCCCAGGAAGAAGCCATGAGTTGGGGGTTCTCTCCAACTTGTTCCATGCTGAGTTGGGGAGGACTACTGGAAGTGTGTTTGTGCTGGTACAAGCCTTTGCTTTTGTTTTCAGTGACCCTCAATTTGCCCTTTTCTGTCAGCACTTAGATTTAGGCAAGATAAAAATCAGTCCCTCGAGTAGCCCCTTGAAAACTCTCTAAGTTTGGTATATGTTTCAGTCTTCAGGGAGATGCCAGAAGCTGAGAGTGGTCTCATGATAACACTGCACTGAACTGAGGACAGGGATTATGGCAACTGATTGCTAAGAATTTTCCTACTGGCTTTGATGTAACTGGTTTTGTATTCACATGTGGTGTAAGAGCCTCTTTACTTGTATCTGTACTTCTCACAAAGGGAATTGGTCTGTGTATTGTTGTTGAATACTTGTCTCCCTGGGAGGAAGGAGAAACTGGAGCCATCTTGTGTCATGACATTACTACCCCAATATATGCTGTTATTATTCTACCCTTCATTTGCGCTAACTGAATGTGAGGAGTTGGGACACTTTCTGCAGGCCACTTGGCCTAATTGGTAGAGCAGAGATTAAACACAGGTCTCTGATTCCCAAGCTTTGACACTCAAACCACTATGAACTATCATCACCATATACAGGGATGTATTAGAAGACAAGACATGATTATAAAATTTGTTTTAAAAAATAATGATTCAGGGCGCCTGGGTGGCTCAGTCGGTTAAGCGACTGCCTTCGGCTCAGGTCATGATCCTGGAGTCCCGGGATCGAGTCCCGCATCGGGCTCCCTGCTCGGCAGGGAGTCTGCTTCTCCCTCTGACCCTCCCCCCTCTCATGTGCTCTCTCTCTCTCATTCTCTCTCTCAAATAAATAAATAAAATCTTTAAAAAAAAATAAAATAAAATAAAAAATAATGATTCAAATCATATCAAGGATGGAAAGGAAGGCAATGTTTGAGATTTCTCTTGCTCTCCTCCATGACTTAGTATTCTCTTGCCTAGACTTGCCAATTACCAATATTATGATAATCACTGATCTATTTTTTTAAACCACCTATCTTACAAGCACAACTCCAAGAAAAGTAATGACTTCAATGTTATTTTCAGACATGAGGCCAAGGTTATTTTAAAATTACATTATTCACATATTCTTAATAAAGTCTTCTTGCTTTGGAAATTATGGCTGGAAAATATGAACCAAAATGTATCTGCCATCTGTTACTGCTAGGAAAAGATAGAACTACACCTCATTTCTCTCTGAAGATTGTCTTCATTACTGACAGGAAGCTCTATTGTTTATATACCACAACTCAAATTCATTTTTCAAAAGACTGCCTGATGGGTCATTACAATACAAACAGAAAAATCTGAAAAACATACTACTTGCTGGAACAGATCATTAGATTCAGAGTGGTCTCCTGATATAGGCTCTTTGTTTCACCTTTCTTAATTCAGGACAATGATTCTATTTTCTTTATATATGTTGTCTATGGAGCAAAATAAGGATAAATTATCTTATTTCAAATATCTCTAAGAATTTAGAGATATTTAATAGAGATATTTAAATGTAGCAATGTCATCACATTGTCAGAATCATACTGAAGAATCATAAAAAATTTAAGATATGTCAGGGGGCACCTGGGTGGCGCAGTCGGTTAAGCATCTGACTCTTGGTTCCAGCTCAGGTTTTGATCTCAGGGTCTGGGATCTAGCCCTGTACTGGGCTCCATGCTCACTGTGGAATCTGCTTAGGACTCTCTCTCCCTCTCCCTCTGCCCCTACCCCCTGCTATTTCTCTCTCTCTCTAAAATAAATAAATAAATCCAAAAAAAAAATAGGTCAAGAATATACAGATGAAATGATTTTCTGACATATATAATACTTAGAATTCATTTCAAATAATTCTTAAAAATTAAATTTTGTTATTTTCTTTTGAAATATTTAATCTGGATTTATTCAGTGTTTTTCCTATAGTAAAAGGAAATTTATAGAAGACCAAGATACTTGGTCTAAAGACAGTAAATACTCAGCAAGATACATCTCAAATTTCTTTGGCATTTTGAGTGGAATACAAGAGTGGAAAATATTTCCTATAAACTAAAAATTTTAATAAATCTGATAATAACTAAGAATGCACTTACTCATTAACCTTAACCATTTAATCAATACACATTCCACTGCTGCATATATTTCAAAGTTCCTCTTTTTTTAAGTTCTGATACCTATTATATCATTTTGATTCTGCTCTACATTATAACTATTTTTAAAATCCAGAGCAGTAACTGTCATACTAGAAGACCTCGTTAACAATGTAGGTCCCTGAGACCACTGTAAGAGGTACTGTGTCTTAGTCTTAAAGGACAAACCAGGCACCAATTTTCATTAATTCAACATATACTTATTGAGCATTTGTTACATGCCAGGCACTATTCCAGGCTTTTGGGGATACAGCAGTGAACAAAACAGACTAAGGTCATATTCTCATGAAGTTTACCTGCTAGAAGGGGAAGGTATACAATAAACAACCCAAGAACAAAAAACTTATTAGAGAATATGTCAATAATAAGTCTTATAAAGAGAATTAAACCAGGTTAAAGGGATTGAGAGGGTCAGAGGAACGCTTCTTGATAAGGAAACATGATAGTAGAGTTACAAAGGATATGAGGGAATGAGCCACACAGACGTTCAGGGGAAGAATATTACAGATAGAAAATAGAGAAAGTCCATAGACCCTGGGATGAGACATGACTGACCTTTTCACAGTGGGAGTGAGTTAAGAAAGGTTTTAGTGGGCCACATCATGTACAGTTTTGAGACCACAGTAAGAACTTCAGATTTTAATCTAAGTGAATAGGAAGCAGATGGAAAATTTTACCTGACATGAATTTTGAAAAATTCCCTCCCTTTGCAAGCGACAAGGACACCATTGAAAACTATTGCAATAATCCAGGCAAATGTTAATGGTGGCATGGAAAAAGGTAGATTTCAGATATATATAGAAGGTAGAGCCGAATGGATTTGCAAGAATGCCAGAAAAAGAGGGGAGTTAAAGATTACACCAAGGTTTCTGGTAAAGCCATCTAGTAAATATAAGTTGTCATGTGGTGACACTGATAGACTATAAGAGCGGCTAATGTGTATTTTAGAGGAGGAAGGGGATGGAATCAGAAGTATTATTTTTCAATTTAAGTTTGAGGAGGTATTTTTAAATGTTCACATAGAAATGACAAATAGGCATTTCATGAGCCTGACTGATATTCAAGGAAGAGATCAAGATTAGAGATAAATACACTGGAGTCATCAGCATATTCCTGGTGTTTAAAGCACTGTAACATTAATAGGTCAGGAAGATAAGAAAGTAGTCAGGGAGGTAAGAGATGAGGAGAGTGTATGTCCCGGAATCCAAGTGAAGAAAGAGTTTCAAGTAGGGAGTTGTCATTAACTGAGTCATATGCTGCTGATAGGTAATCTAGGATAAGTACTAAGAAAGAATTACCATTTTTGGTAACTTGGGAGGCCACAGATAAACTCAACAAGAGCAGTTTCAAAGGAATTGTTGAGATGACATTCTGAGTAGAGTAAGTTCAAAAGAGAATAGGAGGGGAAAAAGTAGAGGCAACAAGTATGGACAACTCTGCAGAGTGGTTTCAATCTAAATGAATCTGAGAAATGAGATAAATAAGCACATGGGTTAAGACCTGAGATCAAAGAGGATATGCAGATTTTTAAGTGATTATTAGTATGGTTTGTAAATATTTCACTGGGAATGATCTGGAAAGGTAGGGGAAATTAAAGAGGAGAGGAGAAAAGAGATAGCAGTAGGAGCAATATAGGTTGGAGCAGATGGGCACAAGTGCACAGAGAAGGGATGAGCCTTAGATGGAACATAGCTCATTCATACTGAAAAGACTGAAGGCAGAGTTTGGGAGCACAAATGCATGTAAATGCATGTTTTAGTGGTAGGAGGTGGAATTTCTTCTCTTTCTTGATTTTGTTTTCTCAGTAAAATAATAAAGTTATTAACTGAGTGTGGGGAGGTGGAAGTGGGGTTGGAGATTTGATGAAAGACAAGGCATAAACTAATTGTCTACAAAAGTGGAAAAGTGAATTGATTAGGGAAAAGTGGTAGGATTGCTTGGCACCTCTTTATATTTATTCATGAATTTTATGAATTTTGTCCCAGCCATGATGAGTTAGTTTGTGTGAAGACACAGAGCATGCCAGGTGGAGACAGAGGCAGAGATTGTAGTGATTCACCTACAAGCCAAAGAATGCCAAAGGTTGCCAACCCTCACAAGAAGCTAAGAGAGAGGCATGTAATGGATTCTTCCTCAAAGTCCTCAGAAGAAACCAACTCTGCTGACACCTTGATTTTGGACTTCTAAGCTTTCAGAATTGGGAGAAAATTAATTTCTGTTTTTTATAGGCCACCCAGCTTATGACACTTTGCTATGGCAGCCTTGTGAAATACAGGTGGTAAGGACAAGCATCAGTGAATTCCTCATAAATTTGGGTTGGATTTTTCTCTAAACATATGAATTTTAACTTGCAGGCATAAAATTTTGTCCATCAAGTGCTTATCCTAAATGCAGCCTGAAATATGCCCCAATCATCTTAAGAGATTTGTTATTTGTAAATTCAATTTTTTATTATGTGCTTTGTCTTTTGGATCTTTTATAATGATATATTATAAAGCATCATTCCCATCCCTGAAGTATCTCACTGCAAACACTTTTTAATTCTTTTTATCCCCAGTTTGCTTCCTGTCTTTAAATCTGTTCTCTATACTTGACCAAGCATTTCCTTACATGACTTTTACAAAAACTAGAATGGTTCAATTAATAAAAAAAATGAGCATGCATTTGTGGAAGAGCATTAAACATATGTGTGCACTACCAGTGCAATTTATATGTTATTAAAATAAAGTTACTGAGGCTAATAATCTAATAGAGATGAAAAATTTGTATTAACAACACATAATTCAAAGTGATACTCTAAAATCCAGAGGGCAAATTCTAATTAGCATCCTGTAATTCTGTTAGAAGATCATTGGCTTATAAAATTCAGGTATCAGCTTCATCTTGCTAACAATTCATGTAATAAATTCTCAGAAGCAAGATGTATAAATTCAGGCTGATATATCCTCCATTTTTCTAGCATATATGTATAACACAAAATTAATATATGTGAAAGTCTCACTTAGCTGATAACGATTTTCATGTTGCAAATATTCATCGAAGAGGTATGAATATGGCCTTGCATCTAAAAACTTGACTTTGATGATTGTCCCATATTTACTAATCATCAAATTTAAATGAAGGTAAATCATATTCAAAACAATGAAAAGAACCCGACTTCTAATGACTATATTACAGTAAGTACTATTTTTAATTTATAAATACTAAGATCTCTTCCTTTTTCTGCAGGACTTTTATACCTAATTATTTTCTTAGAAGTTAATACTATTTTATAATAGTATTTTTAAAAAGCTATTGAATTAGTCAATGAGCTCTAACTTAATCATCTGGTTTTACCAAAGGATGAGAAAATTATCTTTAATTTTAATTTTAATTATAACTAAGTACATTATAACAATAATAAAAAATATCTCTACATGAAGTGAAAATTCAACAACTTAATATGGTAATTAGCATTTATAACTATCCCTATCCAGCTTTTATTAAAAAGGACTTTATGAGCACAGGGTGGTGGGTGAAGAAGAGAAAGAATTAATTTTAAAGATTTATCATTTCACAGAAGAGTAGACCTTGAGCAACCCAAACTAATGACCAGTTAAAATTACTCTAGTATTTTTGTATTTATATTGTATTTGTATTTATATTTGTATTCAGCAAATGGGTGTAACTGAAATCTAAATTCACAACTTCCTTTGATCAAGTTCTTCCTGAATGATTTGTCTTAAATACTCTTCTCTATATATAATTAACAAAAGGGACACTCTTCTGAAGATTTGTCAACACAGTCTATATTATAATCCTGCAAAACATACAGCAGAAGTTTAGATAGGAACACTTTGCATTAATGCCATAAGTTATTGGAAGAGAGAGAATCTCCTCTCAGGGGACAGTTTAAGATGGTGCATATTCTATTTAACTGGAGAGTGAAATTCTAAAAGATTCTAGATAACTTCTGAAGATTTTTTTCAACCTTGTAATAATCGCCAATAATTTTTACCTATAGTCACATATAAAAGAGAATGTTGTATCATTTAACAATGTAGCTACATTGAAACTAAAATTTGAGCACTTAGGCAGGAAGTATACCAACTTTTCAAAAAATGCAATATACCAAACCACGTACCTAGGCAATTAACACTTTCTCTCCAAGTATTTGACCCCTCACCCTTTTATTCCCCAGCTTTATTAAGGTATACTTGGCAAACAAAAAATTGGATGTAATTAATGTATACAACTTGGTGGATTTGAGCATATATATGCACTTATCACCATAATAAAAGTAATAAACATATCCATCAATGCCAAGTTTTCTTGTGTCATTTTGTTTTCTTTTGGTAAGAATATTTAATATGATACCTATCCTTTTAAATTTTTAAGTGTACAATACCTTATTGTAAACTATGGGCACTTTATTATACAGCAGATCTTTGGACCTTACCCATCTTATATAACTGTAACTTTATACCCATTGAACAATTCTCCAATACCTCTCCCCCCATCCCCTAGTAACTACCACTGTATTGTTTACTTCTATATGTTTGACCATTGTAGATGCCTCATTTAAGGGGAATCATGCAGTATTTGCCCTTCTGTGACTAATTCAATTCACTTAGCATAATGTCTTCCAGGTCCATCACTGTTATTTTAAATGGTAGGATTTCCTTCTTTTTAAAGGCTGAATAAATTCCAGTGTATGTATATACCACATTTTCTTTATTTGTGCATCTTGTCAATTGACATTTGAGTTGTTTTTAGATCTTGGATATTGTGAATAATGCTGTAAGGAACTTGGAGTGCAGATACCTCTCTAAGATCCTGATTTCAATTATTTTGGAGATTTACCCAGAGGTGGAGATTTACCCAGAAGTGGATCATAGGGTACTTCTATTTTTAATTTTTTGATGAACGGCCATACTGTTTTCCATTGTGGCTGCTCCATTTTACATTGGAACCCTGCTGAAGGGTTCCAGTTTCTCCACAACATCATCAATATTTTTTTTTCTTTTGCCCTTTGAAAATAACCATCCTAACAGATGTGTGGTGATATTTCATTGTGGTCTTGATTTGCATTTTCCTGACACTTAATCATGAGAATCTTTTCATATACTGGTTGGCCATTTGTTATGTCTTCTTTGGAGAAGTGCCTATTCAAGTCCTCTTCCCATTTTCTAGTGTTTATTTTTTTTAAAGATTTTATTTATTTATTTTAGAGAGAGAGTGAGAGAAAGAGCATAAGCAGGGGGTGAGGGGCTGGGCAGAGGGAGAGAGAAGCAGGCTCCCCCTGAGCAGGGAGCCCAATGCGGTACTCGATCCCAGGATCCTGGGATCATGACCTGAGCCAAAGGCAGACGCTTAAACAACTGAGCCATCCAGGTGCCCCAGTCTTCCCATTTTTTTTAATCAAGTTATTTGTTTTGAGTTTTGGGGGATTTTTTTTTTTTTTTTTTTTTTTTGCTATTGAGTTGTAGTAGTTTCTTATATGTTTTGGAGATTAATCCCCTCTCAGATATATGGATTGCAGAGATTTTCTTTCATTTTATAGATTGCCTTTTCATGGTATTATTTGTTTCCTTTGCTGTGCAGAAGCTTTAAGTTTGATGGAGTCCTTTCATCTATTTTTGCTTTTGTTGTTTGTGCTTTTCATGTCATATCCAAGAAATCATTATCAAGATCAATATCAAGAAGGTTTACCTATGTTTTCTTTTCTTTTTTTAAATTTTAATTCTGGTGTAGATAAAAGTGTTATATTAGTGTTATATTAGTTTCAGGTGTACAATATAGTGAATCAACAATTCCATATATTACTCAGTGCTCAGCATGGTAAGTATACTTAGTCCCCTTCACCTACTTCACCCATCCCCCCCCCCCCACCTCTCCTCTGGTAACCATCAGTTTGTTCTCTATAGTTAAGAGTCTGTTTCTTGGTTTGTCTCTCTTTTTCCCCTTTATTTATTTGTTTTGCTTCTTAAATTCCACATATGAGTGAAATCATATGGTATTTGTGTTTCTCTGACTGACTTATTTCGCTTAGTTTTATATTCTCTAGATCCATCCCTGTTGTTGCAAATGGCAAGATTTCATTCTCTTTTATGGCTGAGTAATATTCCATTATATATATGCCTTCTGCCCATTTTAAATTGGATTATTTGGGGGGTTTATATATTTTTAGAGATTAACTCTATTGGATATGTCACTTGCAAATATCTTCTCCCATTCCACAGGTTGTCTTTTAGTTTTGTTTTATGTTTTCTTTGTGGTGCAGAAGTTTTTATTTTGATGTAGTCCTAATAGTTTATTTTTGCTTTTGTTTTCCTGGCCCCAGGAAATACATCTAGAAAAATGTTGCTATGGCCAATGTCAGAGAAACTACTGCCTGGGCTTTCTTCTAGGATTTTTATGGTTTGAGGTCATGTATTTAGGTCCTTAATACATTTTGAGTTTATTTTTGTGTATGGTGTAAGAAAGTGGTCCAGTTTCATTCTTTTGCATGTAGCTGTCCAGTTTTCCTAACATCATTTATTGAAGACACTGTCTTTTTCCCATTGTGTATGCTTTCCTCCTTTGTCAAAGATTATCCCTATGTTTTCTTCTAGGAGTTTTATGGTTTCATGTCTCATGTTTAAGTCTTTAATCAATTTTAAAGTTCATTTTCCCTTGATGCTTGACCAGATTCTTCAGCTGGGACATCAAATAGATTTCCTCCTTTTGCCAGGTCAACCAAATTGCCATTTGCCAAAACACTGTAGAGTAGATAAACAGAAATCTAATCTTTTCTTCATTCCTTATTTGCTGTATTAATTAGTAAATATGTTCTTGCTATATTAACTACTAAATATGCAGTATCAGAAGATAAATAATAAGGGATTAATTTATTTGTTTAATAAATAGTAAATAAGGCCTTTGTCTTCAGGGTAGCATTGGATCATTTCCATGAAAGAGGTTCATTAAGTTTTCAAGCTATCAAGCCTCCATACCCAGTTTCCACAGAGACAAAAATATATTTTCTACTCTCATTGGTCTCCAAACCAATTTAAAAACATAGCAAGTATACACAACACCAAAATATTCCACAATTTTCTGTTACAATTTAACCAGCCTTCGGTTAACAAGGATATCAACTATTCTACGTTTAGATTTTCTTGTGTTTATGTCCAGTAACTGAGAAATTATATTTATTATTCAATTAATCTTTGTACAAATTATGTTAAAAGTTGGTTACAGAAATATCATATGGAAATAAACAAAAATTCTAAATTTCATAAAGTCTACTTGTAATACATCTTGGAAAAAGTTTAGTGAGCTCACCATGCTCTATTGAACCATATCATCAATTGAAATCTGGTAGGATGAGGGTTTAGAATTTGAGTTGGAAAGTTTTTATATTGAGCTAATGGGATATGTTTATGTAAAGATTTTTCTCATTCCATTTGTTGAATTTTCATATTCTAAACATAATTTTGCACTTATGTTTTAGAAAAAAACATGCTTTTAAATCTCAGAAATTTAGTTGTAGACACCATTATCTCACAACTCAGATAATAGTTTTTATTGCCTGAGAGAGGGGGATTTATTTGGTGGGGTGTAGGGCTTGAGAAAACTGCATTTGAAAGCTCTAGCATTTACATTATTTATGAGAAGAGTTAAAAATAAAAATGGCCATCTAAAATCTGTACCCACTGAATATGTCAAATCTAATGCTTCAAAAATTATTCTCCCTGTACTTGATGATTGTAAAGAGACCAAAATGAAGAAAGCCTGAATGAGTGCATCAGGAAAAGCATGCAAATAATGAGGACAATATGGAGGGTTGAAGGCAGTAATAGGTCACTAGACTTAGATAAATGATCATCTCCATCAACCTACAATTATAGTATCAAAATGGGAGTGAGCTTTGTAAGGTAGAATCATTTCACTCCTAACTCCAACAGCTCTGTTTTCTTTGCCCAGGGGAAACTAAACAACATTATAATAACAAAGTTGATAAACTAAATTACAATTGAACAAACATATAGCAGAAGACTGGAAAATGTGGCCCATAAAAAAAGTTTCACAGAAAGAGAAAATCTGTAGGCTTTTAAAAAAAAATCATTGGAGGGGCGCCTGGGTGGCTCAGTGGTTAAGCGTCTGCCTTCGGCTCAGGTCATGATCCCAGGGTCCTGGGATCGAGCCCTGCATCGGGCTCCCTGCTCGGCGGGAAGCCTGCTTCTCCCTCTCCCACTTCCCCTGCTTGTGTTCCCTCTCTCGCTGTGTCTCTCTCTTCAAATAAATAAATAAATAAAATCTTAAAAAAAAAAAATCATTGGAGTTACCAGAGAGATGATGCATTTAAGACAAACACCACACTAACACTTCTTGTCTTTTAAGTAAAAATGACGCTTTGAATGACACATAATCAGGATTATTTAAAAAGACTCCTCACACACAGCATTCCTTCTAGCCAAAAACCATGGAAAATTCCATCTGTTTTGCATTTGTTTCATCTCTGGGACCAAATTCTGGACTGTTGACTCTAACTTGTTAGAGTTTTGGTTTTTTATGTCTTAAACACTCCCCTGTTGACTTTCTTTATCTTAACTTTCTTGTACAATTTTAGCTGTAGTTTCTTCATTTTTCACTTCACTGGTTGCTTTGGCTGAGAACTTTCCAATTCAACTCGCAGGCCTCAGAAATCCCAACTTTAGTGGATCTCATCCCAAGCCACTGACAAAGAGAAAGAACAGATCAGAAAATTTAAAACATTACTTTTGAGAGAAGGCAACATGAGAGACATGTGCATTTGGAAAGAGAACTCAGCAAGGGATTTCATATTTACCTACCCAGCTACCAATAGGGACCATTTATTTTATCATCCAAACTGGGACACTGTTGAGAATAAAAAGAAGCACTAACTAAACAGGATGCCAGACAGAATGTATAAACAGAAATTTCCAGGACAAACTGGGAATGAATGGTTACCTTAGCTCTAAATGAATCTAAGACCACACCAATGATTCCAGAAAGAAAAATGAAGGCAGGAAAGAGACTGCAGAGAGTAACCCACTGTCATTGTCAAGGAAGCCAGACATGTCTTCACATATAGTTTGATAGGATCTTAGGCATTAAAACATCCTTGGTGGTTTGGTCTTCAAAAACTTGCAAAGAGGAAGGACATGCAAAGGTTAGGGCTCAAGTTAAGAAAAAAGTAATAAATTCCAAGCATGTAATCCAAGTCACTTGAAACACAGAGATCTATGACATCTGAATTCAGCCATAGATTATACATTATAAAAGTACATTTTTATAACAGTATAACAATATCCCACATAAACCCATTATGTTTCATATAATAAAACATGAATGGAAATTTGATTTTAGGAGTTATGGGAGGCATTATTAAAAGTGGAAGACTTATGATATTTCAAAATTTCTCCTTCATAGTTTTAAATTACTGATGGGCTGTGTCTACTGGCAAGACAGACAAATCATAATGTTTCCTGCAAGCCAGATGTTGAAGTAATATAGAAAAATGGATATGTCAGTAATAATTCTGCAATAATGAGAGGAACTGTGTTCTTGTGATTGAAGCTTCCTGCCATTGTTGCTGATTCTATAATATCAGTATACTGTTTTTCATTTTTCTTTTGACATTCAACTAAATCTTAAACTCAATTATAACAGTCCTAAAGAAAAGGCATTTCAAATTCTATCAAAATGGTTTTGTTTTTAAGTTTTTCTTCTAAAATAAAGATTACATTTAGTGAAACTTAATTTTTATCAAGATAAACCACATGCTATTATTGCATTATTAAAGATACATGGGAGGTAGAGCTTTGTTGTATTCCACATCCCCATAAATGCAATTTTAATCTTAAGTACTTAAGTGCTAGGTGTCTTCAACAACAAGTGAAGCCGTCAAAAGTCAGTTGACCTCTAAAAATAGAGGTCTGTGCTGGAGATCCAAATTTAGGACACATTAGCATATTAATATTACTTAAAAGAAGTGGAGATGGACAAGATTTGACCAAGGAGTATATATACAGAATGAATAGCAGCTCAAAACACTGAACACCAAGGAACTAAGCAAAGAACTTTAACACTTAGATATCAGATACAGGAAGATAAACTGGCAAAGGAATGGAAAAGAAATTTTCAAAGGGAAAAAGAGAGCCAAAAGAAAAAAAGTGTGTGCTTCAAAGAGAACAGAGTGGTGAACTGTGTCAAGGCTATTAAACAATCAAGAAAGGTAAGGACAGAAATGTGTTCTCTGGATTTGGCAACAGGGGATTAGTCTGTAACCATGGCTAATGCTCTTTCAAAGAATGATGGTAACAGAAGCCAGAAGGAGGTGAATTGAGAAGTGAATGAGGTTGGGGAAGTAGAAACAAATGAGTAGACAACACTTTTGAGAAGCATGACTATGAAACTTACTGGAAAAATAGAATGGAGAAATGGAGAAAAAAGCTGGAGGGGCTGAGATCTTTAAGATGATAGCTTTTGGTCATATGCGTATAATAAAAATCCAGTAGAGAAAAGATGATAATACAACAGTGAGAGGAAATATATGAAAGAAAAAAAGTCTTTCTGAAGGCAAGAAAGGATCAGATTGATCCAGGGCACAAATGGAAGAGCAGGTCTTGGTTAGGAGAAAGGACTTCCCTGTAATTTTAGGCGAGGATAAAAGAACTGGTGGCACCATTACATTTGTGAATTTACTGATAGAACACCTTTAGGAGCTTCCATCGAATGGTTTCTACTTTCTTAAAAGCAATAAACTAAAGTCACCTGCTGAGTTTGGTAAAAGTGAGGAGGAGTATGAGGAGCAAAGAAAAAATACAAAATCACCATGAGTGTACCCCTTTCTCCACAACCTCTCCAACATTTGTTGTTTCTTGCCTTGTCAATTTTTGCCATTCTAACTGGTGTAAGGTGGTATCTCAATGTGGTTTTGATTTGAATTTCCCTGATGGCTAATGTGGGAATGCAAGTTGGTACAGCCACTTTGGAAAACAGTGTGGAGGTGCCTCAAAAAATTAAAATAGAGCTACCTTATGACCCAGCAATTGCACTACTGGGTCCCAAAGACACAGATGTAGTGAAAAGAAGGGCCATAGGCACCCCAATGTTCATAGCAGCAATGTCCTCAATAGCCAAACTGTGGAAGGAGCTGAGATGCCCTTCAAAAGACGAATGGATAGGGAAGATGTGATCCATATATACAATGGAATATTACTCAGCCATCAGAAAGGATGAATACCGAACTTTTGCATCAACATGGATGGGCCTGGAAGAGATTATGTTAAGTGAAATAAGTCAAGCAGAGAAAGTCAATTATCATATGGTTTCACTTATTTATGGAACATTAGGAATAGCATGGAGGACATTAGGAGAAGGAAGGAAAAATGAAGGGGGGGGTCGGACGGGGGAGATGAACCATGAGAGACTATGGATTCTGAGAAACAAACTGAGGGTTTTAGAGGGGAGGGAGGTGGGGGACGTGTTAGCCTGGTGATGGGTATTAAGGAGGGCATGTACTGCATGGAGCAATGGGTGTTACACTCAAACAATGAATCATGGATCACTACATCAAAAACTAATGATGTACTGTATGGTGTCTAACATAACATAACAAAATAAAAAAAATTAAAAATAAAATCACCATGAAAGCCAATGAAGATTAGTATAAACAAAAATTCAATAAACTGTTTATTTTCTCCCTTCATTTCTGTTGTTTGAGAAGCCGGCTCTGTCGCGCAATGGATAGCGCATTGGACTTCTACTGTTGTTTGAGAAAAAAATAGCTTTGAATAGTACCCATGGAAAATCCAGAATGAAGTAAATTATGTTTGTTCAAAATAAATTAAGGGGTAAAGGGAGTATTTCTGTAAGTCTATAGTGTAAGAATCAGGATATCTATAATCCTTAGTCCCTTGGTCCAGAGTAAATATTTACCTTAAAGGACCATAGTGAGAATGGAAGTGTACTGCTGCTCTGTCTTGCTCATTTGAAAAGAAAATCTAATGACACTAACTCCCTTTCAACATGTCTTTTTTCTTTTTTTTAAATTGCAGTATAATTTTTATTGAGATATATAACATTATATTAGTTTCAGGTGTGCAACATAGTTCAACATTTGTATACATTACAAAATGATCACCACAATAAGTGTAGGACACTTTATTTTATTTTTTTTTTTTTAAAGATTTTTTATTTATTTATTTGAGAGAGAGAATGAGACAGAGAGAGCATGAGAGGGTCAGAGGGAGAAGCAGACTCCCTGCCGAGCAGGGAGCCCGACGTGGGACTCGATCCCGGGACTCCAGGATCATGACCTGAGCCGAAGGCAGTCGCTCAACCAACTGAGCCACCCAGGCGCCCCTAAGTGTAGGACACTTTATATACTTCCTACATTAAGAATTCATTTGGGGCATTGATGTCCCTGACTTCGTTTCACTTTTTTTTTCACTGTATTAGTTTACGGCACACAGCATGATGCTTTGATTTACATATATTGTGATATGACAACCACAATAGGCTCAGATAACATCCATCTTCTCATATAGATACAATAAAAAGAAAAGAAAGAAAAAACAATAAAAGGAATAAAATTTTTCCTTATATTGAGAATTCTTGGGATTTACTCTCTTAACAACTATCCTATATATCATACATCAGTGTTAGCTATACTTATCATGTTGTACATTACATCCTTAGTTTTTATTTATCTTAAAACTGAAAGTTTGTACATTCTGACCACTTTCCTTCAATTCCCCAATCCCCCCACCCTCTGCCTCTGGTAACCACAAAATCTAATCTTTTTTTCTATGAGTTTGGTGTATTGTTTTGTTTTTAAAGATCCACATATAAGTGAGATCATACTATTTGTCATTCTCTTATTTCTTTTACTTAGCATAATGCCTTCAAGGTCAATCCTGTTCCAAGTGGTAGGATTTCTTCATTTTTTATGGCTGAATAATATTCCATTATACATAAACCACAACTTCTTTACCCACTTATTTATCACTAGAGACTTACACTATTTTAATGTGCTGGCTATTAGAAATAATGCTGCAATAACATTGGGGTGCAGTTATCTTTTTGAATTACTGTTTTCATATCCTTTGGATATATTCCCAGAAATAAAATTGTTGCATCATATAATAGGTCTTTTATTATTATTATATTTTGAGGATCCTACATACTGTTTTCCATAGTGGCTATACCAATTTACAATCTCACCAATATTTCACAAAGGTTCCCTTTTTTCCACATCCACACCAGCATTTATTATCTCTTCTTTTTGATGCTGGCCATTCTAACAGATATGAGGTGATAACTCATTGTGGCTTTAATTTGTATTTCCCTAATGACTAGTGATATTGAGTATCTTTTCATGTACATGTTTCACATATCTTCTTTAGAGAAATGTCTATTCAGGTCCTTTGCCCATGTTTAATTAATTATCTGGGCTTTGCTGTTGAGTTATATGTTTTTATATACTTTGGATATTAATCCCTTATCAGATATATGGTTTGTAAATATTTTTTCCCATTCCATATGTTCTCTTTTCACTTTTTTTTGTGTGTGTGTGCAGAAGCTTTTTAGTTTGATGTAATCCCACTGGTTTTTCATTTTGTTCCTTGTGCTTTAGGTTTCATATCCTAAAAGAGGGAGAGAGAGAGAATCCCAGGCAGGCTCCACACCCGCACAGAGGCCGACTCAGGGCTCAATCTCACAACCCTGAGATCATGACCTGACCTGAAATCAAGAGTCAGATGCTTAACTGACTGAGGCACCAAGGCACCCTTTCATTTTTTTTTTTTTTTAATTTTTGCTCCTATGACTGGGTAATTTCCAATGTCCTACCATCCAGTTTGCTGGTTCTTTCTTCTGGTTGAGTCTACTTTTGAAATCTTTGGATTTCTGTGTCTGTTTGTTTGATGGTTGCTATTTCCTTGCCAAACTTCTTGTTTTTGTTCAGTACTGTTTTCCTACTTTGATTTAGTTGTCTGTGTTTTGTTATAGTTTGCTAGACTTCCTTAAGAGGATTACTCTGAATTCTTTGATGGTTTATAGATCTCCATTTCTTTAGGTTTATCTACTGGAGCTTTATTAGTTTCCTTTAGTGGTGATAATTTTTTTTTCTTTTATAAACCTTGATTCCTTATGTTGGTATCTGTGCATTTCAGTGACCAGGCTCCTTGTCTAGACTTTATAGTTTACTTTTGTAGAGAGAATTCTTCACCAGTCAGCTCAGTTTGGGTTTTTTGGATGTGTCTGCTGGTAATGTCCTTGGGGAGGTGGGGCCTGCTACTATGGTCTATTTTGGGGTGAGGCCCACTGTTCAAGCCATGGAGACAGGGATAGTGGGGTGTGCCACTGGCTGAAAACAGTTGGGTAGGACTACTGGCTTGGTTTTCTACCCAAATGAAGCTATAGGACAGACTTTTCATTTGCCTAAGTTATCTAATCAGTAATGACCACCATTACTAGATGATCAGGACTAGATATGATATTCAGTAGGAGATGAAGCTACGAATTAGCTTCCCTGCCCTAGCAGGGCAGTAGGGTGGAGACTAGGACCTATACAGCTCATTGTGTGGGGACCCAAATCAGTCCAAAGTGTGCATCAATTCCCTAGTCATATGAGGCCTCCGGTTTTGTTCTGTTCAAGTGTCACTATACATAGGGCTGTGCTGCTTCTCATATGTTCTGGTTAGGTTCCCTTGGTCATACAGGCTGAAGGTTGTACTCAGTGATGAGCAGGGCTATGAATTAGATTCTCTGCCTAGGGGCAGTAAGAAAAGCAGTTCTAAAACTGGTAAAGCTCTTTGTTTATTGTCTTAAGCCAACCCATACCCCAAGTTCCATGACTAACCAGGGCCACTGCCTTTGCTGTGCAAACTATCAGCTCTGCCTGACAATTTCTTGGCTCAAATATTGCTGGGCTGTACTGCTTCCAGGAGTTGCCACCAGCTTTTCTGTTCAGATGGAGCCAGAAGATACTCTTCACAGCAGATAGGGCTGTGATCCAGTTCCTTGCCTGGGCATGGACAAATAGGGCTCTAGGTTCAGCAAAACTCCTTGTTTGAGGATCTAAAACAGGCAGATCTACACTTTACCAAGTTTCCTGGTCAGGGTATTCCCCTGACTTTGTTCTGCAGATGAGTAAAGCTGCTGGTTGGGAGTACTATTTGGGCAGTGCAGATATGAACGTGGTCTGCCAAGATCAGTGTGCTTGTTGTTGCAAGCCCCTCCCCGCTTCTCCATCACAGATATATTCCTAGTAGTTGAATTCCACAGATTCCCAATATGTCTTTAAATTGAATTTTTATAATGTCATTCTTGCTTCATTTTTAAGAAGAATTTTACATATTATTAAAATTATGAAGGAATTCATAATTGTTGTACCATTTCAATAAATACAGAGGTTCAGGTAATAAAAAATAAAGACTTCTACTTTACCCCATTGCCATTTTCCTGGGAAGTTTGATATGAAATTATGTTTGGAATGAAACCATTCAAACCATCTTCTATGCTTATCAAAGCACATATAAAGTTTGTTGGCTTATTTTTATTTTTGTTCTCTTATCAGTACAATCACACTAATCATTGCTTCTACATTTTTGTCAATTGACATGTGATTTTCCAAGCCAATACTTATAAACCTAAAATTATTTTTAATGATCCTATAGTTTATGCCTTCCATGTTTTATTTAACCATTGTTCCTTTAATGCCAAATTACATTATTAATTAAAACAATGCTGCAGAAAATATTCTCAAATATGTCATTGCATACAGGTCATCCTCTAACATTTGTTGGTCTGAGGAAAGAGTACAAATGGAGGGTCACCTATCATATATTTAAATACTTAAACTAGGGGTGCTTGGGTGGCTCAGTTGGTTAAGCTTCTGCCTTTGGCTGGGGTCATGATCTCAGGGTCCTGAAATTGAGCCCCCCATCTGGCTCCCTGCTCAATGGGGAGCCTGCTTCTCCCTCTCCCTCTGCCTGCCACTCCCCCTGCTTGTGCTCTCTCTCTTTCTCTGTCAAATAAATAAGTAAAATCTTTTTTAAAAAGTACTTAAACTTATTAATCAAGCTGTCAAATAAAATATATCTTCTTACTTTAACAAATATACACACATAATGACCTGGAAATCCAGCTTGAAATTTCCAATTCTCGGATGTCTTGGTCTCTGGCCATTTACCCTCCACCTGCCCCACTTCTCAGTCCATACTTGGGACAGTCCTATAACACAGTGGCCTTGTATTCTTACATGTGGACACTCTAGTCCTAACTTCCACTCCATCTGCACTCTTCTTACAGACTCTCCTCCTGCAAATAGCCTCCTCCTTGGCCCCTCCTTGAGCAGGGTGCTGAGAGAAAACAATTGGGGAAAAAGCACACTCAGAACCTGGAAAATGATTTGGGTCATTTGGCAGAGAATTCAGAATCCTGAGTATATGGAATATGACCTAGCGTGGAGGCAGGAAATCACAGGTTCCAGGATGACATGACTTCTTGACTCCAACAACTTTCCAGCCCATAAGGAGGTAGTCATACTGAGAGCTCTGAAGAACAGGGACAGGAGCAGAGCTTGCTGTTACCCAAATCTAAAGACAGTACTGACTGCATAGTCATGCATTCATTTCTGTAATATGGATCCCTAAAAGTGGAGCTGATGGTTAAAAGATATGATTATTTTTTATTTGGAAAAAAATCCTATCTGATTCACCAAGCATTGATAGCTATTTATATTCAACTGACAATGTATAAGGGTTTTTTCCTTTCAATCTTATAAAAAATATGATGAATTTCTTTCTAATATTTTGCTGAACTAATGGTTGAAAATAATATCTCATTGTTGGCATTCATATTTCCCTAAGTAGTGGTGAGGTTTATATATACATTTATAATATATTCTCTTTTTTAAAAAGATTTTATTTATTTATTTGTCAGAGAGAGAGAGAACACAAGCAGGGGGAGTGGCAGGCTCCCCACTGAGGGAGAAGCAGGCTCCCCACTGAGCTAGGAGCCCAATGCGAGTCTCTATCCCAGGACCCTGGGATCATGACCTGAGCCGAAGGCAGACGCCTAACTGACTGAGCCACCCAGGTGTCCCTATAATATATTCTCTTATAAAAATTGCCTATTCACATTCTTTGTCTTTCTTGGGAGAACTATTATTTTTATTGTTTAGCCAATAATTTTTACTGTTTCATTTTATATTCCATTACTTTCAGCATTTATCTTTACTGATTTTGTTCTCGAAATTTGTTTTAGTTGTATTACATTTAATGTGTTTCTAGTTTCTTAAGGTGATCACTGATTTGTTTTCAATTTTGGTTTTTTAATTAAAGCTTTTAAAGTCTAAATTAGCCTAATTTTTTATTAGCCTATTTTTTTTAGCTTAAATACAAGCATTAGCTATGTCACATTGGTATTCAACAAATTATTCATATTTTCATTAATTTCTATATAATTTGAAATTCAATTTTCAGTCCATTTTTAATCCAGGAATTTAATTTTAAAGGTGTTAATGTTTTCTAATGTGTTCATTCTTTGTACTAGCTGAATTATTGTGAGCAGAGACTATGCTTGTAAAATAGTTTGTAAAAGTCCTACTTTTGGGGATTTATCATGATGCTTTTTGTGACATAGTACCTGATTAATTTTAGTAAATAATCCATTGTCAAAAGATCCAATGTAGACTACGGATAGGAAAAGTGTGTGTTTGTGCACATGATACTAATGTATATACAGCAAAAAAGTAGGTGTTAAAGACTGTTGTTCAAAGAAAGCCCACTGAGTGTGTAAATATAAAAATTGGGTTTGTACCAGATCAGCTTAAAAGAATAGAAAAAGATAAGAGCAAATAAACAGAGATCAAAGCAGTATCTAGGATTTTAGCATATATATCCAATCAGGAAAGAAACCTATAATCAATAAACACAAACAAGAGGGTTCCAGCATTAGACAGACCAGGCTCAGGGATTAAGGATTCTCCCAATGGGAAAATTAGATTTCAGAGATAGGAAAGCCCACCTGACAAAATACAGAGTGTAAGTCAGCACAGCTCGAAGCAGAAAGACAGACTTGATTTTGCATTAGTCATTGGAAGCTTCTTGTACTTTCCCCATTTATAGCACAATTATTCCTAGGAAAGGTAGCAGAAATAACATGATCTTTCTCTCATTTCTTTATTTGAAACCATTTTTAACATTTTTATCTTTAAAAAGTATTGTTATGTTTACTTCTATTCCAACACTTTCAGTTTGTTCTTTCCCACATATGTATAGAATAAGATTTGGTATTGAACCTGTTTAACAGAACAACTACTAAACTTGAATTGTACTTTTATTTTATGAGAGTCAAGAAGGACCGGTAAAATTATTCAGTCACCATAAGAAACATTCTTAAATGAAAACACTCAAAGAACAGACTATGGCAACAAAAAGTTCCAAAGTACATAGCCTTAGGTCCAGACAGACCCAGATTTCAGTATCATTCTGCCACTTTCAATGTTTCTAAGTAAAAATGTCCTGAAAATATTTGGCTAGTGAGAGGGACCATCTGCTATGGCACTGACGATGAAAACATACTTCCTGCCCTTCCTCCATATAATACATTGAGAACTCATCCAACTTCCTGTTGGATGGCTTCTTTGTTCAATATATTAACCTCTACTTAAAGCAACCGAGCTTATAAACAGCTTTTGGTCTTTAATCTGCTCAACATAATGCTGAAGAACCTGGAGCAGAATTTTTCAACCTCAACACTAATTGCATGTAGTCAGGGACTGTCCTGTACTTGACTGTCCTGTACTAGCATCCCTGGTTTCTACTCTGGTCTCTAAGTACATCTCACCTCCACTTGTGACACCAAAAATGTCTTCCAACATTGCAAATTGTGCCCTAAGTGGTACAAAATCACCCATGGTTGAGACCACTGACATAGTTAACAGAAATAGCTATTCAGTTTTCCTCCATTAATGCTATTCTGAAGTGGACATTTTTGAGATATATCATTACATACACACAATAAATCTCAGAGAAGACATGCTCCATTATTATTCCATATATTTTTAATAAAGGATGTAGAAACACACTCTAAATTTAAGGAAGTATAATAAATAGCCACCATAAGTTAATCTCTTCTAAAATAATCATAGAACACCCAGATAAAATAGTTCAATAAATTAAACTTAACCAAAATTTTTAATTTTCTATGTTCATCTGTTGAAGTTTATTGAAATTAATTCAAATCTTGGAATTGGGAAGAAATATTTTGATGCTTCTTTAAGTATTTTGATGCTTCTTTAAACAACCTAATACTCTTGGATGCCATTATCACCATTGTAGGAAACTGCTATTCTCATCTTCTCACAATTCCTGTAGATGGAAATGATAAAGGATCCATTGTGGCTTCAAGAAAAGATACTTATCTACAATAAGTATGTACCTTGAGGAAATTTAGGAAGAAAATACAGCCACACCAACGCATCATGATTCCAGTTTTTTCCCTGTGTTGGACACTGAAATTAATTTGGGTACAAATGTCAATGAAAACAAACCAGTTGCAGTTCATTTATGTTGAAAATTCAGCTAAAGCTGGTGGAATTTCAATCAGAAGTAGGCAAATTGTGCTATAACTTGGTAACTTAGTAAGTAGTAAATAAATTAATAAAATTATTTTACTGTCTTTAATAAGTGAAACAGAACTATAAGTACTAGAATTTTCCCAGAAATTCCAAGAAGGGATGTCTTTTATTAGACAAAAATTAAGTTAATTACATTAGGCAATAGAACTAAGGGACTAAAAGAAGCATAATAAATAATTGATGGTAGTAGGGTAGTGGTATCCAATATTGCATGCTTGTGATATTATATACAAAACTATTTCTTTTAGGAGATGATTCAATCAAACAATCTTTCAAACAAGAAAAACTATTCTCTGAAGTATTCAAGGGGCTTTTTATAATACATCTTAATCTTTAGATGAAAAGTGTTCTCTTTCTCTACAGGATGTTATTACTTTTAATTCAAAGCTTCAGTAAATGATCACAGCTAGTCCATCATCTCTCATAATGTCAATGTCAAGTCTGATGTGAGAATGGATCAATAACAAGCCAAAGAAAGGATATGTCAGAAGAAGTCATTGCTAACTTAAGAATTACTTTCTGGATTTATCATAATATGACAATTAATGGGTAGCTTTGACAAGTGTTTTTTTTTTTTTTTTTAAAGATTTTATTTATTTATTTGACAGAGAGACACAGCGAGAGAGGGAACACAAGCAGGGGGAGTGGGAGAGGGAGAAGCAGGCCTCCCGCAGAGCAGGGAGCCCGATGCGGGGCTTGATCCCAGGACTTTGGGATCATGACCTGAGCCGAAGGCAGACGCTTAACGACTGAGCCACCCAGGCGCCCCTGACAAGTGTTTTTAATGCTAGCTGTGTATAGCTGAAAGGGTAAATAATAAGTTAACTGCATTTGCATTTATTAGTACTTCATGAAGGAACACACCATATTTTTAATATAAACTAATCAAAATGAAATTTTCTTATATATTTCTTGATAATGCATTTCTTTTTCTAAAAATCCAATTTTGTAAGATAATGCAAAAATCTCCAATGCATGATGAAATGACATTTGTGGGATTGCTGATATATTTCAGGAAATAAACTAAAGGTAAAAAATATGTCCTAATAAAAAAATATCAGTATTAAATGTAAGTGAAACAGAAGGAATAAAAGGTTGATATAGAAGCAATATAAAGTCCTATTGGGCTTTTTCTACCAATGGATAAGGACATATCTGTGACATTTATTATGCTCCATGGTAGTTCAAAATATATTTACAACTGTCTCAATCGTTGGTAATTAGTAGATTTAATGTATATCCTAAATTCAAGAGAGTAGATTGATACCATGAAGATTAAGAGATTAGGAAGAGACAGATGGAAACAGAATAAAAGAGAGTAAGTTAAAGTCTAGTAAAATAAGATGGTGTAATATTCTAGTAAAAACATGTTTTATTTTACTGAATAAAAAAATAGAACTTGAGCAGGTTAATAGAGTGATGATGCTCCCTACCACCCTTCAACTAGAATAGAAATGGAATTTCTGAATAAAACTAAGTCATCAATCATTCACAATTCATAAAAAGAAAGTACTTAAATAAAATACTAGAAACTTCATTTCCAGTTAAGGCAGACTAGGTTATTCAAATTAACCCTACCAGTAAAAACAATAACAAAAGACAAGCTTTTATTTTTTAAATTGCAACAGTAGTATTGAAGAGCTGAATAGTTAGGTAAACAATTTGAATTAAAAGAGCTTTTGATGTTTCTTTAAGTTTTCATTTGAAGAATTTGAAAGTTCAGTAAACTATTAGAATTAATTGGAACATATGGCAAGGTACTGGATACAAGTAAATATTTAAAATAAATATTAAAATCAATAATATCTCTGTATCAGTTACAAATCAAAAAATATTTTAAGAGATATTTAAAATTTCATAAAAAAATAAAATTGCATCAAAAATTTAAAGTATGTAAAAAGTAAACAACAAATACGTGTAACACTTCTACAGGAAAAATTACAAAATTTTACAGAGAAATAGCAATTAAAACTTAAATAAATACGGAGATACATTATTGTCCTCACTTTGCTTCTCTGAGACACCCCTCCTTCTTCCTTGTACTCCTTCAGTCCTTCCAAGATTTTTCTAATAAATTCTCTAAATAAGTGCTCTATTGAAGTACCTGGAGTGATTTCCATATTCCAGAATGGACACTGACACAATATTCTGCAACTAAAATTAAAATTAATTATAAGTGGATTGATTTCAAAAATGTGAAAGGCAAACTAATAAAGCTTTAAGAATAAAATATAGAATATTTTTATTACCTTAGGGAGGGAAGAATTTTCCAAACAAGACAGAAAGACCATTAAGCATAAAGGAAAAGACTGATAAATTCTACTTCAATTAAATCAGAACTTTTATTTATCAGAAGACACCGAAAAGGAGCTAAATGACAGAGTAAGAAAAGGTATTTGAAACTCATAAGTAAGAAAAAGCTAGCATGAAGAATATATAAAGAACATCTATCCTTCTATAAATCAATACAAAAAGACCAGGAACCCAACAGAAAAATGGGCAAATTATTTGAATGGCATTTTACATTTACAAAAAGGAAATCCAAATGATAAATGAACATATGAAAAGATACTCATTGGCAGTTTCTAATCTCTAAGCATTTCTCCTTCTCCTCCACTTCCTCCCCCTCCACTCCTCCCTTTCTGCTTCCTTTTGCTTTTTTCTCCTCCTTCCTTCTCTTTCCCCTTTCTCCTCATTTTCTCTCTTCTGTTCCTTCTCCAGTTCCTTCCTCCTCCTCCCTCTCTTCTCCTTTATCTCCTTTACCTCCTTCTTCTCTTCCTCTTCTTCTCTTCCAGGTCACCCTCTTTTTTCTTTTGCTCTCCTAGACCCTTTAACTCTTCTGTAACCAATCCCCTATTTGAAATCCTAAGAGTTTTATTTTCAAAATTATTCTCACAAGCTTGGACATGAGTTCTGATGTTGGGGCCAATATTAAATTACATAAATTTTTGTTAAAATTGGGCACCTGGGTGGCTCAGTTGGTTAAGTGACTGCCTTCGGCTCAGGTCATGATCCTGGTGTCCCTGGATCGAGTCCCGCATCGGGCTCCCTGCTTGGCAGGGAGTCTGCTTCTCCCTCTGACCCTCCCCCCTCTCATGTGCTCTCTCTCATTCTCTCTCTCTCAGATAAATAAATAAAATCTTTAAAAAAAGGTTTTTTTTGTTAAAATTACAAATAAAGGGAAATACCTTTGTTCCTTTGATCCATGTATTTATTTACTGAGCAATTATGGTAGAGTTGAATCCCTGATAGGTTTTGTATAAGTTCATAAGGAAAAAAAAGACTTGAACTAAGAGTAAGAAACAGAATTGAACAAATGGTAATGACTTATATTTCCCAAGTCTTAGTTCTTTTATCAACAATATGAGGATAAACACAAAAACCCACAGGACTGATGAGGATTTAGTTTATTATAATGCATCATTCTAGAAAACTCTCATTTGTCCTTTTCCTCTCTTATGCTTCCCCACAAGCTGTTTCATCTGTCTCAGATGCCAGTCCTTTATTCTACTTTATTTGCTACATACCAAATTTCTGTTCATTTTTTAAGGTTCAACTGAGGAATTATCTATTCAAGTAAGGTTTTTCCAACTTCTATAAGTAGGTTTAGGTGTTCTTTGGGTTTCTTTAACACTCCTCTTATCTACTGCTCTTAGAGGACTTAGTTGCATTTTCAAAACCTGTCACGTTCCTATCACAGGAACTGTGTCTTCTTTATCTCTCTATTTCTGACCATGTCTTTCATATTGCCTAGTAGGTTACCAATAAATGTTACTTGAATAAATGAATAAATAGAGTTTTAGCACTATCCACCTAGATTTTTGATAAAATATTAGACCTAATAAAAATTCAATGAGTTTCAGATCCTGGAAGAATTGAGAAACAGTATAAAAAGGACAACTGTGATAATAGTGAAAATGTAAAGATTCCAGAGGTTATCATCAGAATTAGTTTGGCTTTTTTCCAAAGATTTCCCAAGTGGTATAAATTATATCTTCTTTGGAATAAGAAATTGTTTCAAGGGAACTTTTATATGAATGTTTATTTGGAATAGATTCTTCATTAATATTAGTGTGTAGTAACATATTTTTCATCCATGGATATCAGGGAATGAGACTCAAAGGAATGATAAGCAAAATAAAAATATTGAGTGCTAAAAGCAATTAACCTAAACAGACTCTAATTCTTAGTTTGCTGTTATGACCTATTCAAACAACATTTAAATTTTAAGAAAAACTAAATAGACATATTTTGCTTTGGAAAACAATTTTTAACCTCTGCATTCTTCTTAGTTTTTAAGTAGCAGATAGAGATTGGATAGCTTAAAAAATGTATTTTCTAGGTGACTACTATATCACTGTGTTTGGTTTTGAGGTTTCCTTCATCTATATTTCCGTAATCATTCTGGACCTTTTCTTTATATCATATTTTCCAAATCAATAATATTGTACATATATATTTAAGCACCATTTTGTTCTCTAATTCAAATACCCATAGGCAATGACAAAACTAGACATTTTGAGTAATTAAGCATATATTTGCATTAGCAGGAAAGGTTGGGAATTGAGAATTACATGAAGAGAAACTAAAGACTTATGTTGTATTTTGTTCTAGGTAGAGCATGTGAATTTTAAAAGGGAGGTTCTCAGGTTAGAATAAAATGAGGCCTGTGAAAATGCAGTCTAGCAATACAAAGCTTGAACTCTAGAGTCTAATAGACATGGATTAATATCCTATACAAACCCCCTTAATCACTATGTAACCTGTGAAATATCCCTAACTTGTGCATCAGCAAACTGGTAACAATAATACTTACCTAATAAGGCTAGGGGATCTTGTATATGTAAAACATTAGCACAGGGCTTGAACACAGAGTCAGGGAACAATACTGTTGTTTCTATCTGTCTCATTACAGGTGACATACCAGGTTCTGACAGGTAAAATGACTGGTTCTAAACCTAAGTTTGCTGTCCCCAGACTCTGGAATCCAGACTTTATCTTTTAGGAAGTGTTCAGCTACAAAAATGGAACTTCTGACTCAACTCAGATAAATAAAATAAAATAAAATATAAAATATTTTGCTGCATCATAATTAAGTTCAGAGGTAGAACTGCCTTTAGGCTTGATTAATTAAGATGTTCAACTTTGTCATCAAGAACTATCACATTGATTGATTTGCATATATTTCACCATCCCACTTGGTATAAATCCCACTTGATCATGGTGAATGATCATTTTAATATACTCCTAAATTTGGTTGGCGGGTATTTGATCAACAATTTTTGCAACTGTATCCATCAGGGATATTGGCCTGTAGTTTTTTGTTTTTTGTTTTTTGTGTTTTTTCTGGTAATGTACTTTCTGACATCAGGGTGATGCTGATTCATAAAATGTTTCTTCCTCTTCAATTTTTGAAAGGGTTTGAGAAGGATTGGCATTAATTCCTCTTTAAATGTTTATTAAAATTCACCATGTGGTTCTGGGATTTTCTTCATTATGTGATTTTTCATTACTAATTCAATCTCTTTACTACTAATTGGTCTTTTCAGACTTTTTATTTCTTCCTGATTCAGTCTTGGTACATTGTATGTTTCTAAAAAACATATCCAGAAAATGCATTTAACAGAATTCAATATATATTCACGATGAAAACTCTTAACAAATTAGGTATAGGATGGATGCACCTCAACATAATAAAGGCCATTTATGATAAGCCCACAGTTAACATCATACCAAAGGTAAAAGGTTGAAATCTTTTCCTCTAAGATCAAGAACAAGACAAGGGTGTTCATTCTTATCACTCTTATTCCACATAGTACTAGAAGTCCATACCAGAGCAATCAGACAAGAAAAGGAAATAAAAGGTATCAGAATTGGAAAGAAAGAAGTAAAACTGTCCCTATTTGCAGATGACATTATTTTGCATATAGAAAATCCAAAACACTTCACCAAAAAAAACCCAAAAAACAAAAAACTGTTAGATCTAATCAACAAATTCAATAAAGTTGCAGGATACAAAATTAACTACAAAAATCAGTAGCATTTTTACATACTAACAATGAGTTATCTGAAAAAGAAATAAAGAAAACAATCCCATTTACAATAGAATCAAAAACAATAAACACTTAAGAATAAACTTAACCAAGGAGGTGAAAGATCTCTACTTGGAAAACCACAAAACTATGGAAGAAATTGAAGACACAAAAAATGGAAAGGTATCCTGTGTTTATGGATTGGAAGAATTAATATTGTTAAAATGTTAATACTACCAAAAGCTATTTAAAAATTCAATGCAATCCTTTTTAACAGAAGTAGGAAAAAAAATCCTAAAATTTATATGGAACCACAAAATACCCTGAATAGCCAAGCAATCTTGAAAGAAAAAAAAGTGGGAAGTATCACACTTCCTGATTTCAAGCTATACTACAAAGTTATAGTATTTAACACAGTATGGTACTGGCACAAAAACAATAAATACATCAATGGAGCAGAATTGAGAGCTCAAAATAAACCCACGCATATAGTGCCAACTAATATTTGACAAGGGAGCCATGACTACTCAATGGAGAAAAGTCAATCTCTTCAATAAATGATATTTGAAAAAGTGGATATTCACATGTAAAAGAATGAAACTAAACACCTATCTTCCACCACTTATAAAACTTGACTCAAAATAGATTAAAGATTTAAATGCCCAACCTAAGTGTTCATCAATAGATGAACAAATAAAAATGTGGTATATATATCCAATGATATATTTATCAGCCATGAAAAAGAATGAAATCTTGCCATTTGAGACAACATGGATGGACCTAGAGGATATTATGCCAAGTGAAATAAGACAAATACCATATGATCTCACTAATATGTAGAACCAAAAAACAAAACAAAACAAATGAACATACAAGATAAAACAGAAACAGGCTCACAGCCACAGGAAATGAACCATTGGTTACCAGAGTGGAGGTATTATGCTAAGTGAAATAAGTGAAACAGAGAAAGGCAAATACTGGTATGATCTCACTTATATGTGGAATCTGTCAAACAGAGAGAGACCAATACTGATATGATCTCACTTATATATGGAATCTAAAGGAAAATAAAACCAGAAACAAAACTAATAAAAACAAAGAGAGAGGGAGAGAGATCAGATTTGTGGTTACCAGGGGTGGTAGGCAGTGGAGGAGGGGTAATTGGAAGAAGGTGGTCAAAAGGTAAAAACTTTCAGTTATAACATAAATAAGTATTAGGTATGTAGTGTACAACATGACTATAGCTAACACTGCTGTGTGATATACAGGAAAGTTGTAAGAAAATAAATCTTAAGAATTCTCAACGCATGAAAATTTTTTCCTTTTTTTGTTTTTTTTATTCTATCTATATGTTAACTAAATATATTGCACTAATTATTTTACAATATATGTAACTTAAATCATTATGCTGTACTCCTTAAACTTATGCAGTTATAGGTGTCAATTGTATCCCAGTAAAACTGGGAGAAAAGAAAGAACTCATGTTCTTTCCATCTCTCTACCATACATGAGATCAATTCCATCCTATGGCTGGTCGTCTTTATGGTTTTAGAATGGCTGCTGGAAACAACAGGGCAAAATGATCCTTGCTCAAGTAGGGAGAGTGACAGAGAGAGATCAATTTATTGATTCTCGTAACCCAAGCAGTCCTCTCCCTTTGTGTCACTGTCTGTTCTTCTCTCTTTCCTCTCCTCCTTTTCTTTTATCTATCTTCCATCTATTCTGTCCTTCCTTCCTTATTCCCTCCCTCCCTCCCCTCGTCCCCTCTTTCTTTCCTTCCTTCCTCCTTTTTTTTTCTTTTTTCCTCTTTCTCTCATTCTTTTTTCAACAATTATTTATTGGGTATCTACCATAGGCCTGTCACTGTTCTAAGTTATAGGGATACATCAATGCACACAACTGTCAAAAATATTGTCCTCCCACAACTAAACAAACCACTGGCCAGAAGAATGAGATGACAATGGTTAGAGACTAGCCAGTTAGAGTGGAATAGATGTTGGGGAATCTACCACATTGGCTCAATATGTTTCAAAATATTGGGATCTCTTGTAGACATCAAATCTTCAAGCACCTCACAGTCTATGGAAGGGAAAAACCATGCCCTTTTTCTAAATATCTGCCTTATTTTCTGCTTCTCAGAAAAAAATAAATAAATAAATTAGTTCTTCAATGCTGTGTACTACATAGTCATTACCAGACATATTTGTTTGTTTTATGTGACAATATGTTGTTAATAAAATTTAAGCTCATTTGTTTTCTTTGGTTGTCATTTTTAAAATCCCAGACCTTGTATTTATCTTGGTTTATTATGTAAAAATAATTTAATGTTTTAATCATAGACTACATGATATACTGTAATGGTAATCTTTAAATGCCCATTTCATTAAAATTTTATGTTGCACAAAAGACCTATAAGTCCCTGCTGCTACAGCAAATCATTTCATAACTTTACCTAATAACAATGTCTGGTGGTGATTTTCAATTAAGTTGAGTCACTCATAATGCATCAGAGTAAACAGATCTGAGCCAAATGTTGCTGATGCCACTTATGATATGGCTTCACAATCATGCCAAAGTAGTTTTGCCTCATTTCCCACCAAATCCTGATTCCCACCAGAGTAAAGTAACATGTGAATAGCCCAAAACTAAACTGTAAGTCTTTTTTTAAGGATAGAATATTTCATTTATTTTCAATCCTTTACTGAGCTAATTAAAATTCTGAGTCTGCTATCTTTTTTAATGTTTTGGATTTTTTTATTTAGTTTCATTTATATCCACTAGAAATTAACCAAAATAAAATTGTCCATAGCAGCAAACACCTTTCTTAAAGATATTATGTGGAAAGGGAGAAAATAATTATCTTTAAAATAAGTGCACAGAGAGAGGTGAGATTTGCACAGGATGGTTTCCATGGGCTTTTCCAATTCTCACTCTTCCATAAGCTGCAGGATTCCAACATACCTGGGTGTGTAGGTGGTGGGACCATATGACCTAAACATAATCTAACAAAAAATCATGTAATTATACAAAAGTTCTTAAAATAAGCATAACTATAATTAACAAAGGCAAAATTCAGTCCTAGGAAAGCAATTAGTCTCTACTCCAGAGCCAGGGTAGTAATACAAAAAAGAAAGCTCTGAAAATTAAGAGATAACACATGTAGCCAATAATATGAGAGGGGTCTTAGCATTTAATTTAATAATAATGAAACAAATTTCTTCAAGAGGCACCTAATCTCAAACTTATCTTGGTTGTAACTCCTATGCTGCACCATAGTCTATAAACAAGGCAGGTTTTCACACAAACCATTTACAAAAGAAGTTAAAGAATTATAAAATTAATTTGAAGAGATATCTCAGAAGACCCACTGCCTCAACTGTTGTTGGTACTTTCATTCATTTAAAAATGCATCCTGGGAGGAGGGAAAGATGGCGGAGGAGTAGGGGACCCTATTTCAACTGGACCCTGGAATTGAGCTGGATATCTACCAGACCACTCTGATCACCCATGAAACCAGCCTCAGATGTAAGAAGATCTGGATCTCTACAAACAGAATATCACAGGTGGTTGGTTTCGAGGTTGGAAGCAGGGAGCCCTGATTCCGCGGGCAGATATCGGAGGATAAACAGCAGCGGCAGAGTGCCTGGCCATGGGGATCCTACACCTACAGCACGACAGCCTCGCACGCTGGGGACGGGGCACAGACTCACAGACCAGTAGCGGCGGGAAAAGGACTTTAGGGCAGCCCCCCGGGCGGAAACCTGGAGCGGCGGGGTCATGCGCGCGAACTGGGAGCGGCTGGTGGTTTTAGAAGCACAAAGGGCAGAGATGTGCCCCGACCTGGAGGCAGGACTGGGAGCGCTGCGGAGGGGCGCACAACCCAGGACGCTGCAGTTTATAGCAGCATGGACAGAAACAGAGACAGTGTGGCCTGGAGAGCTCACTGAAGAACAGACTGAGGTCTCTCTGCTCTGAGGCAGAGGGTTGGAAAGGGTCTCTTCTGCTCTAACTTGCGGAAGAGACGCAGAAAGCTGCCAGCGAAAGGCGCCAGAGAACAAAAGCCCCCAAAACTGATTCCCGCTGAGCCCATCCCCCGCCACAGGGGGGCAGGGCAACTCCGCCCAAACAGAGTTGCCTGAGTAACAGCGCGGCAGGCCCCTCCCCCAGAAGACAGGCTGGGAAAACAAGAGGCCAGCAATCCTAAACTCCCTATAAAACAGGTGCATCTTGCTTGGGTTCTGATCAATAATTTGGACTCTATACATTCCCTCAAACACCCATCAACAGAATGACTAGGAGGAGGAGCCCCCCAAATAGAAAAGACTCAGCGATTATGACTTACACCGCAGATTTACAAATGGATGCAGATATAACCAAGATGTCGGAGATGGAATTCAGGCTAGCAATTGTGAAGACAATGGCTAGAATGGAGATATCAATTAATGGCAACATAGAGTCTCTAAGGACAGAAATGAAAGCTGAATTGGCAGAACTTAAAAATGCT
This sequence comes from Halichoerus grypus, assembly GCF_964656455.1. Classification (NCBI taxonomy): domain Eukaryota; kingdom Metazoa; phylum Chordata; class Mammalia; order Carnivora; family Phocidae; genus Halichoerus; species Halichoerus grypus. The sequence goes on along the minus strand of NC_135720.1, from coordinate 78,140,469 downwards.
ATCAATGAGATCCAATCCAATCTAGATAATCTAACAGCTAGGGTAACTGAGACAGAAGAGAAAATAAGCAACCTGGAAGACAATATAATAGATAAAAAGGGAAAAGAGGAGGCCAGGGAAAAACAACTCAGAATCCATGAAAACAGAATCAGAGAAATAATGACACCATGAAGCATTCCAATGTCAGAATAATTGGAATCCCAGAGGGAGTGGAGAGAGAGAGAGGGCTAGAAGATGCATTTGAGCAAATTGTAGCTGAGAACTTCCCTAATCTGGGGAATGAAACAAACATTCGCATCCTAGAGGCAGAGAGGACCCCTCCCAAGATCAATGAAAACAGGCCAACACCCCAGCATGTAATAGTAAAACTTACAAATCTTAGAACCAAGGAAACCATCTTAAGGGCAGTTAGGGGGAAGAGATTCCTTACATACAGAGGGAGGAACATCAGAATAATGTCAAACCTATCCACAGAGACCTAGCAAGCAAGAAAGGCCTGGCAAGCCATATTCAGGGTACTAAATGAGAAGAACATGCAGCCAAGAATACTTTATCCGGCAAGGCTGTCATTTAGAATGGATGGAGAGATGCAGAGCTTCCACAACCAGCAGAAACTGAAAGAATATGTGACCACTAAGCCAGCCCTGCAAGAAATATTAAGGGGGATCCTATAAAAGGAGAAAGATCCCAAGAGTGATATACAACAGAAATTTACAGGGACAATCTATAAAAACAAGGTCTTCATAGGCAACATGATGACAATTAATTCATATCTTTCAATAATCACTCTTAAGGTGAATGGCCTAAATGTTCCCATAAAACAGCACAGGGTTGCAGATTGGATAAAAGACAGGACCCATCCATATGCTGCCTACAAGAGACTCATTTTGAACCTAAAGATACATCCAGACTGAAAGTGAAGGGATGGAGATCCATCTTCCATGCCAGCGGACCTCAAAAGAAAGCTGGGGTAGCAATTCTCATAATGGACAAATTAGATTTTAAACTAAAGTCTGTAATTAGAGACACAGAAGGACACTATATCATTCTTAAAGGGTCTATCCAACAAGAAGATCTACCAATTGTAAATATCTATGCCCCCAACATGGGAGCAGCCATCTACATAAACCAACTGTTAACCAAAATAAAGAGTCATATTGATAACAATATGTTAATTGTAGGAGACCTCAATACTCCACTCTCAGCAAGGGACAGATCATCTAAGCAGAAAATCAACAAGGAAACAAGAGCTTTGAATGATACATTGGACCAGATGGACCTCATAGATATTTACAGAACATTCCACCCTAAAACAACAGAATACTCATTCTTCTCGAGCAGGCATGGAACTTTCTCCAGAATAGACCACATACTGGGTCACAAATCAGGTCTCAACCGATACCAAAAGATTGAGATTATTCCCTGCATATTCTCAGACCACAGTGCTCTAAAACTGGAACTCAATCACAAGAAAAAATTTGGCAGAAATTCAAACACTTGGAAGCTAAAGACCACCCTGCTCAAGAATGTTTGTGTCAACCAGGAAATCAAAGAAGAACTTAAACAATTCATGGAAATCAATGAGAATGAAAACACATCAGTCCAAAACCTATGGGATACTGCAAAGGCGGTCCTAAGGGGAAAATACATAGCCATCCAAGCCTCACTCAAAAAAATAGAAAAATCCCAAATTCACCAACTAACTCTACACCTTAAAGAACTAGAGAAAAAGCAACAAATGACGCCTAAGCCACTCATTAGAAGAGAAATAATTAAAATTAGAGCAGAAATCAATGAATTAGAAACCAGAAACACAGTAGACCAGATCAACGAAACTAGAAGCTGGTTCTTTGAAAGAATTAATAAGATCGATAAACCACTGGCCAGACTTATCCAAAAGAAAAGAGAAAGGACCCAAATTAATAAAATTATGAATGAAAGGGGAGAGATCACGACTAACACCAAGGAGATGGAAACAATTATTAGAAATTATTATCAACAACTATATGCCAATAAATTGAGCAATCTGGATGAAATGGAGGCCTTCCTGGAAACCTATAAGCTGCCAAGACTGAAACAGGAAGAAATTGACAACCTGAATAGGCCAATAACCAGTAACGAGATTGAAGCAGTGATCAAAAACCTCTCAAAAAACAAGAGTCCAGGGCCTGATGGATTCCCTGGGGAATTCTACCAAACATTCAAAGAAGAAATAGTACCTATTCTACTGAAGCTGTTTCAAAAAATAGAAACAGAAGGAAAACTTCCAAACTCATTCTATGAGGCCAGCATTACCTTAATCCCCAAACCAGACAAAGACCCCATCAAGAAGGAGAATTTCAGACCGATATCCCTGATGAATATGGATTCCAAAATCTTCAACAAAATCCTAGCTAATACGATCCAACAATACATTAAAAGGATCATCCACCACGACCAAGTGGGATTCATCCCCAGGATGCAAGGGTGGTTCAACATTCGCAAATCAATCAATGTGATAGAACACATTAATAAGAGGAGAGAGAAGAACCATATGGTCCTCTCAATTGATGCAGAAAAAGATTTGACAAAATACAAATCCTTTCCTGATTAAAACTCTTCAGAGTATAGGGATAGAGGAAACATTCCTCAAGTTCATAAAATCCATCTATGAAAAACCCACAACGAATATCATCCTCAATGGGGAAAAGCTGAGAGCCTTTCCCTTAAGATCAGGAACACGTCAAGGATGCCCACTCTCACCACTATTGTCCAACATAGTATTAGAACTCCTAGCAACAGCAATCAGACAACAAAAAGAAATAAAAGGTATTCAAATTGGCAAAGAAGAAGTCAAACTCTCTTTTCGCAGATGACATGGTACTTTATGCAGAAAACCCAAAAGACTCCACCCCCAAATTACTAGAACTCATACAGCAATTCACTAATGTGGCAGGATACAAAATCAATGCACAGAAATCAGTTGCTTTCTTATACACTAACAACACAACTATAGAAAGAGAAATTAGAGAAACGATTCCATTTACAATAGCACCAAAAAGCATAAGATACCTCAGAATAAACCTAACCAAAGAGGTAAAGGATCTATACTCTAGGAACTACAAAACACTCATGAAAGAAATTGAAGAAGACTCAAAAAGATGGAAAAATATTCCATGCTCATGGGTCGGAAGAATAAACATTGTTAAAATGTCTATGCTACCCAGAGCAATCTATACCTTCAATGCCATCCCGATCAAAATTCCAATGACATTTTTCAAAGTGCTGGAACAAACAATCCTAAAATTTGTATGGAATCAGAAAACACCCCGAATCACCAAGGAAATTCTGAAAAAGAAAAACAAAGCTGGGGACATCACGTTGCCCCATTTCAAGCTATATTACAAAGCTGTGATCATCAAGACAGCATGGCACTGGCACAAAAACAGACATATAGACCAGTGGAACAGATTAGAGAACCTGGATATGGACCCTCAACTCTATGGTCAAATAATCTTTGACAAAGCAGGAAAAAACATGCAATGGAAAAAAGACAGTCTCTTCAATAAATGGTGCTGGGAAAATTGGACAGCCACATGCAGAAGAATGAAACTCGACCATTCTCTAACACCATTCACAAAGATAAACTCAAAGTGGATTCCTCTCTCAGTGTGAGACAGGAATCCATCCAAATCCTAGAGGAGAACATAAGCAGTAACCTCTTTGACATTGCCCACAGCAACTTCTTTCAAGATACATCTCCAAAAGCTAGTGAAACAAAAGCAAAAATGAACTTTTGGGACTTCATCAAGATAAAAACCTTCTGCACAGCAAAGGAAACAGTCAATAAAACAAAGAGGCAACCCACAGAATGGGAGAAGATATTTGCAAATGACACTACAGATAAAGGGCTGGTATCCAAGATGTATAAAGAACTTCTCAAACTCAACACCCAAAAAACAAATAATCAAGTCAAAAAGTGGGCAGAAGATATGAAAAGACACTTTTCTGAAGAAGATATACAAATGGCTAACAGACACATGAAAAAATGTTCATCATCATTAGCCATCAGGGAAATTCAAATCAAAACCATATTGAGATACCACCTTACACCAGTTAGAATGGCAAAAATGGACAGGGAAAGAAACAGCAAATGTTGGAGAGGTTGTGGAGAAAGGGGAACCCTCTTACACTGCTGGTGGGAATGCAAGTTGATACAGCCACTTTGGAAAACAGTGTGGAGGTTCCTCAAAAATTTAAAAATAGAGCTACCCTATGACCCAGCAATTGCACTCCTGGGTATTTACCCCAAAGACACAGATGTAGTGAAAAGAAGGGCCATAGGCACCCCAATGTTCATAGCAGCAATGTCTGCAATAGCTAAACTGTGGAAAGAGGCAAGATGCCCTTCAACAGATGAATGGGTAAAGAAGATGTGGTCCATATATACAATGGAATATGACTCAGCCATCAGAAAGGATGAATACCGAACTTTTACATCAACATGGATGGGACTGGAGGAGATTATGCTAAGTGAAATAAATCAAGCAGAGAAAGTCAATTATCATATGGTTTCACTTATTTGTGGAACATAACGAATAGCATGGAGGACATTAGGAGAAGGAAGGGAAAAATGGGGGAGGGGAAATTGGAGGGAGAGATGAACCATGAGAGACTATGGACTCTGAGAAACAAACAGGGTTTTAGAGGGGAGGGGGGAGGGGAGATTGGTTAGCCTGGTGATGGGTATTAAGGAGGGCACGTACTGCATGGAGCACTGGGTGTTATACGAAAACAAAGGATCATGGATCACCACAGCAAAAACCAATAATGCATTGTATGGTGACTAACATAACACAATAAAATTTAAAAAAAAATAAAAATAAAAATCCATACTGTTGTATGGGTAGGCAGATCTGCCACTCAATGGATAAGCTTAACAGAGCAGCTATTTTCTATTCTCATTGGTTGGACATCCATTTTAAATGGCTAATGCACATGCCATACAGGTTGCTAAATATTTCTGTACATCTGTACTATTGTAAACAATGTACATTGTTCGCAATGACTAAAATAGCAATTTATTGAAATGCATCACTTAAATATAACTCAGACATAAAAATCTGTGATAAAATCAATAATCCAAATTGCTGAGAGATTTCAAAATTGAAAGACCATTTTCATCCTCAATTTTATTTCAATCTGTGTCAACTAGATAATACAAAGCACCAAGTTTACCCTACAAAATCTTGGGACTATTGGGTATAAATCATGTATTAGTCTGCTAAGACCACCATAACAAAATATCATGGGCTGGGTGGCATAAAAAACAGAAATTTATTTCTCACAATTCTGGAGGCGGGAAGTTCCAGATCATGGTCTGGCAGGGTTTCATTTCTTCCTTTCTTTCTTTTTTATTTTTTTTTTTACTTTTATTTATTTATTTATTTGACAGAGAGAGGGACAGTGAGAGAGGGAACACAAGCAGGGGGAGTGGGAGAGGGAGAAGCAGGCTCTCCACTGAGCAGGGAGCCCAGCATGGGACTCGATCCCAGGACCCTGGGATCATGACCTGAGCTGAAGGCAGACACTTAACGACTGAGCCACCCAGGCGCCCCTAGCAGGGGCTGCCTTCTTGCTACTGTACTCACACAGCCTTTCCTCTGAGCATGTGGATGTGGAGAGAGAGATCTCTTTTCCTCTTATAAGGCCATTAATCTTATCAGATTAGGGCCTCACCTTTATGACCTCATTTTACCTTAATTATCTCCCAAAGGCTTTATCTCCAAAGACAGACAATTAGGGATTAGGGCCTCAATACATGAATTTGGTTGGGGGTGGGTGGTACAAAATTCAGTCCACAACAGGTCAGTTAGACTCTATCCTATCATCCCAACTACTTTGGAATCCAAAAGTTTTGTGGAAACTATTTTATTAACTTGGCTAAATTCAAGTAAAATACTATATGCAATTCATAGTAAAAACCTACCAAGTACTTGATCTTGTGTGACAAACTTGCTGACATAGGGTAAGATGATTGTCTAGGTGTTGAATGATGGGGCTTGGTGTCTACAGCTTCTAGTAAAATGATATAAACAAATCAAACTTCATACTCCACTTCTATGAATTACTATATCAGATATAATAATTACCCTAAATTTCACACAATAGTGAGCCTTCTAATGTGGATTGACAGAGAAATACTATGTAGAAACCTAATGTGCTTTAAGTTTAAGAGACACAGGGATAGAGTTATAATTTAGCAATAAATCTGTGGGCTTAAAGCAGACACTTGGTTATTTTAACAAACAGATAAAGACAATATTAATTTATAGTAGAAACATCTCATAAAACAAATAAAATTAGTACTACTTTCAGAAGAGTTGCCAAAAAATGTGGAAAAAAACAAATATAAAACTATTCCCCTGAGCAACTGAATAATTTCTTATAGATTCATTAGGCAAGCCACTACCATATTTTCTAAATAACTCATAAAACATGCTCTTCTGGACATTTTTCCCACTTAGTAAAAACATTTGTCTTTACTAAAGACATTTATTAAATACTGAATTGTATTAATATATTTATACTATATTTGTTATATTAATCATATCACATTTTTCTCTTCTTGCTTTTAGATCTACAGACTTGGTGACCTTAGAGGAGGAATGGAAATAAATTTGAGAGTATTGGTTTATTTTCTTATGTGGTTTTATCTTTTTGGAGATTACATATGATTTGGAAATCAAGTTGCTAATGATTATGGGCTATTAAAATTATGGATCCAAGCAGAGATAACTGATGCAAGGCAGGGGAGGTATAGGCATTTACATCTACACTTTGAAGGAATGTTAATAGCACTGTAAATATATGTGCTTTCTGCTTTTGACAAGTATGACTGGGAAAGCCTTGTAACACATTAGGGGGTACCTGGATTTAATATGAGTGTGGAACTGCATCACAGCAGGGCATACTCCTATACCAAAATTGCTGCTCTTATGAGCACACACAGTAAATCCTTACTATAAAAAATATAAAATAAAATAAAATAAATAAAATAAAAAGTAGTTATGTATTTTCATCCTGAGGGCCTAATTTACAATTGTGGTCCAGAGTCACAGTATCTGTAGAGGGAAAGCTAGAGCTAACATTTTTCCATCAACTAGGACATTTGAGTTTCAGCAACAAATTACTGTTATGAATGAATCAATAAGGCATATACTATTAAAAGACAGTTTATACCATACTTTTCAATCATAAAATCATAACAAGAAGGCTTACACATAGAGAAAACAACAAATGATGTTGCAAATTAAACTCTTAAGCATAATTTCATAGACGTAAGTGAAGAGAAAGTTTTCTTAAAGAAGCTTTTAGAAGCTATTTCCATTTCAATAGTGCACTTACCCTTCACACGTCATGAAATTACACAGTTTTCTGAACACAGACCCACACCTCTACATAGCCACCAAAGCCAGGACCCTGTAAGTGTAGGTGTGTGGCCATGTGTCCGTGGGAGTCTTACTACTTACTAACCTACACCCGGACTTTATATTCTCTCTCAGGACATTGGCCTTTTTGCTCTCAGTCCATAAGTAATTCTCTCTTATCATCTCATCATCACTTTTCTTTGCCCTAATGCTCCTATCCTCTCATTTTTCTCCTATGAGCACTAATATCTTGCCACTCGTAACTCAGTCTGAATTTTCTCACTCATTACATTCTTGTCTGGTTTTCTCCACAATTTTTCTCCCTTTCACCCTTACCAGTAGCCTCCATCCTCAGAGTCAGTATCCCTTCACCTCTTTTGATAAATGCCTCTTTTTTTCTAGAGTTTTTACTTCTCTTTAAGTGCACAGAACTTAAAACCTAATGATGCGTCACCCCACTGCCCTCTTCCCTGATGATTACTTTCTTCCATTGTCCTCCATTCAGTAGGCCAATATTACCAATACAGACCATTTAATCCATTGTCTGCTACTCTCCTAAACTTGTGGTCATCATTTTGTATATCTACTGCCCTGCAGGTCCATTTCCACCTTCTCAGTTCATGGGCATCTCTGCAGAGTGCTCTGTCATCATCACAGTGATTTCAATGGCCATATCAATAATTCCCCAGACTCTTTCACTGCCTTCAGACACCAGATATCTACTGGATATCAGAGATATCTACTTAAGTCAGCAGTTACTTATGCCATTCCTATGTTTAAATGTATTTTGGGCCAAGTTGGGGAGCTTCAGCTGTGCATTTGTTTTCTGTTGCTGCTGTAACAAATGACCACAAACTTGGTGGCTTGAACAACTGACACTTATTCTCTTGCAGTTGTGGAGGCCGTAAGTCTAAAATGGCCTCCTGGGTCTAAAATCAAGGTATCCATTCCTTGATTTCTTCTAGAAGCCAAGGAAAGAATCTGTTCCTTCATCTTCTGGGTTCTTGTGGCAGCTGGCATTACTTAGCTAGGGCTACATAACACCAATTGATGCTGCTATCATCACATTGCCTTCTCCTCTTCTATCATCAAATCCACTTTTGCTTCCCTTTTATAAAGACCCTTGTGATTACAGGTATGGCTCATCCAGATAATCCAATATAATCTCCCTTTCTCAAGGTGTTTAACATAATCACATCTACAAAGTTATCTTGCCATATAAGGTAACCATTCACAGGTTCTGAGGATTAAGATATGGATATCTTTGGGGCAATTATTCCGCCTACCACAAGCTAACTAGCCCCAGGAACACCATGATAATCATCAGGAAATATCTTCAGTGTCAAGGGCAGTAACAGCACAGCCGGGGAGGTAACTTTCAAATGATGTTGGCATAGTAGGGCATCATCAGGCACTAAAGGGGCAAGGAGGAGTCAATGGCAGTCGCAGGGGCATTAGCAATGTGTCTGTATATCCATATCATGATTATTCTGTATGATCTGGGTGTCCCAGTAAACATAGGATTAACAACTTTATTATCACCCATTTTTCTTTGTCCTGGTGTCCCACAATAGTCGATTTCTCACACTGTCCTTCCTGCATTTCTTCTCTCCACCTGAAATATCTCTCTTTTTGATCTACCTATTCCAGTGCTAGCTATCCAAATTCCTAAAACTTCCTTGAATCTTTCTTTACCTTTTCCCTCACATGCTGATCTGATTTCTTCCTTCTCTAAATTTCTTAGCTTTTGGAATCACAACTACATAGTTTAACATTTCTTATCAGTTTTGATTCATATATATTATATATATATATATATATATATATATACACACACATATATATATTCATATAATTATATGTATTTCTTAGTTCAGTGTTTCTTTCTATAAAACCAAGTAGAATGTTGTACACATAAGAGGGACACTCAACAAATATTGCATCATTCATTGACAGATTCAAATTTTTCATGAGGTTAATTGGAGAAATACAGAAACTTATAAAAATTCCAGATCATTACACTGTTGTGGTGATTTGGCCAAGTGTCCACAATAATAAGGTAAGATCATATGTATGTGGGCTATAAAAAATAACAATAACAATAATGAGAATAATAAATGTTTTTAGAGAGTTTTGATTTTAATTAAGGACTTCTTTAAATAAAGAGGCATTTTAGATATGTTGTTGTTAATATCCATCTTTTCACATAGCAGCTATAATCACCACAAATGTTTTTTACAAGTCTAGGACTCAAAATGCTGGTTTATGAAAGTAAGTTTATTACACAAGTCAGATAACAACTCCACTTGGTACCCTCATTCCTATTGTTCAGGAAGATTTCCTCCACAAAACACCTGATTAAATGCCTGATATTGCTCTTATAAAAGCAGTTTTCTTTCTGGATCATGCAGAGATTAGGTTATATACTGAACCATGAAATTTGATTTTTTTTTAATCCCAATATGCATAAAACTAAACTTTAGGCTTTTCTGGGCATGGGATTCATTTGTTCAGGATAATTATTTCTCCATGATACAGACATGTACAGATATACAGATCATGTACATATACAGCCCTATAGAAATAACAATAAATAATTGCAAAAGATGATTATTGAAAAAAACATTATTCAATTTTTTAAAAATGCAAATGAAAAATTTGTCTCAATAACAACCAAATGGCAGTGAATTCAAAATTTGAATTTTGTAATACATTGAAGTGACTTTCATTATTTCTTCTAAGTACATAAAAGCCATTCTATAGAGAGCTTTTTTCTTGTATTTGTATTATGTATTATAGTAAATAAAAAAAGAATTTGTCATCTCTGTCCCTTACATACAAAATAACCACTTATCCTTAACTTTACTGTTTATCTTAGAAATGTCAATAATAATCTTCTCTAAATTCAATAAAGCTATTCTGTGATCATTTCTAAAAAATAACTACAAAAGCTTGCATGAGTGTTTCCACTTGATATGTTTGTCTCAAATTCAATTTTTGTTTAACTATTTGAAATTTTTTTTCATCACGTAGTAGATTTTGAGGAAGGTAATTTAGCATTTTAGCTATTACAATATGGTCTGTTGTATCTTTGATTCTAAAATGAGGCAATACTTTAAATGAAATATATGAATTATAAACTGACAGAAAATACACAGATAGCAATACAAAGGTGTCCATAAATACAAAGAATTGAGAAAACTGTATAAGTGAACGAAGGAAACAATATTTTGAAATGAAATAGCCACAAAAAAGAGGCATAGAAAATAGAAACATGATTTGGATACTTATCTTAGTTCCCTACTCCATTGTGTCTCACAAATTTAGGGCAGGAAAACTCCTAAACCTGAGAATGTAAATAGAAAGCCCTAAAAATTGCATTCACAATCTTTTAAAATATAAATGGAAGGAGTTGTATACACATAGTGCATTTCAAAATAGAAATTATGACACAGTTATAAGTGCTAACCAGAGGAAAAGAGAACTTAAAATCAAAAGCTAATTACTCAGTATCTAAGTTTATGTGCAGTAATATAGCTTGCTAGGATTTTTCAAGTTAATTAAAAAGACATGTTTAAGTGTTCTCACTTAAATTAGCTAATAATTTTAGCAAATTAAACAATTCAGCAAATTAGCTAACAATTTATGTATTTTTATGTTAACCCCCAAAGAACATCTTGTTGGAATATATCCAATTGTAACTCAGTTCTGGTATAATTGTTGAGTCATTACTCAGTGGAAAGGAGGAAAAATGACTTTAAAAAATCCCACTAAGCCATCTTGCCTAACAAATTACTTGTAAACTACCAATGCCACTGAGGACAAATGAACATGTATCAGAATATTTCTAGATTTAAAAGCAGTTGGATCTTAAGAATTTCAATCTCCTTCTGATATGAATTTTACGAAGTAAACAAGTGTAGCCTACTGACTTTTAGATAAAGTTTCCTGAATAAACACATGCATTATTTTTACTTCTTCTTAAAACTTGATTAAAAATTCAATGAAAGTCTCTTAAGCTCTTTGAGGAAGACACAGTCACAGGTCCAGGGGACCTCTGGGAGCCCAGCCCCTGCTCCTGACTCACTGCTGTTTGCTCTTGCCACTGAGGGACAAGTTGGTCAGGAAACCATGCTGTAACCATGGCTTTTAAAGACACCAGGAAGATACTCATGGAACCAGAGGTGGGATGCACCGAATTAGAATTACTCTAACCAGCCCCAACATAAAATCTTTGGAGAAGGTATATGCTGACTTGATCAGAGGCTCAAAGTATGGTGAATAACATAACATAATAAATAAATAAATAATAAATAAATAAATAAATAAATAAAAATCAAAGAAGAATTTCAAAGCAAAAGGACAAGTTCAGATGCCTACCAAGACTCTGAGAATCACTACAAGAAAAAAATCTTTGTGGTGAAGGTTCTAAGACTTGGGATCATTTTCAGATGAGGATCCATGAATTGATTTGCGCAGTCCTGAGATTGTTAAACAGATTCTGTCCATCAGGATTGAGCCAGGACTTGAGGATGAAGTCGCCATTGCAGATGTTTAAATCAACCTTTTTAATAAATTGATTATCAGTTGTTAAAAAAAAAAACATTTCAATGAAAGTCTCTTAAGATATAACCCACTAAAACAGAATGAGAGAAGAAAACGGCAACTATTTTAAAAGCTGGAAGGCAAATGGGAAAATGGTAACTAACTTAGCACATTGAGAAAGGTGAATCTTAAACCCATAGTATAAAAAGTTCAAGAAGCAATCTCATTTAAACATAGAGACCTAAATGCTTAAGGAATTGGCAGAGTAGTATTTTTGGAAATTGATTAAATGAACACTAAAAGCATAAGAATTTGTTGAAAATTTGCCTAAATAAGCATTAAGACTTAGATCTCCTTCTCTTTTCTGAAGTCTGTAGGTTACTGTTTCTCTCTTACACTAGCAGGGAACTACAAGTATTTTTTGACAGCTTTATTGAGATATAATTCACATATCATAAAAGGTACCCATTTAAAGTATAATTCAATTGTTTATAATATGTCCATAGAGTTGTGCAACTGTCATCACAATCAATTTTAGAACATTCTCATTACCCCAAAAAGAAACTCCATACCCATTAGCTATCACCCTCCAATCCCCCTTCTCTCTAGCTCTAAGAAATCACTAATCAAAATAATTAAAATACATTAAATTTTAAATTAAAAATTAAGAGTAATTAAAACTTTATGGATTTATCTAATATGGACATTTAGTATAAATTGATTAATCCAACATGTGCCCTTTTATGAAGCTTCTTTCACTTGGTCTAATGGTTTTAAAGTCATGTTGGAGCATGTGGCAGTACTTCACTCCTTTGTAGTGTCAAATAGTACTCCATTGTACATATATATCACATTTTGTTTACCTGTTTTTCCACTGATGGACATTTGGGTTGTTTTCACTTTTCTATATATCATGAATAAAACTACTATAAACGTTTGTGTACAAGTTTTTGTGCAAACATATGTTTTTATTTCCCTTGGGTATATACCTAGGAGTGGAATGTCTGTGACATATGGTAATTGTATGTTTACTCTTTTAAGGAACTGGCAGACTGTTTTCAAAAGTGGCTGCACTATTTACATCTCTACCAGCAATGCATAAGATTTCCAACTTCACATCCTCACAAAAACCTGTTATCTGTCTTTTTCACTTAGCCATCCTCGTGGGTATGAAGTGATCCCATTGTTTTTATTTGCATTTTAGAGGGTATGTATTTTTTGAGATAGTACCAAAGTCTCCTGCCCCAGGGAAGTCCACACATACAGTCGAATTAAGTAAAAATGTATATATTAATATAGAAAGCTCCATTCTATTTTTTCACTCTGCCCTTAAAACAGCTACATATATATCAGCAGGCAGGTAAATGGACAAAATCTTTGGGCACTCTGAACAGTTCAGGAGGAAGAATCTAAGATACAGTCATCAAGCATTTCCCAAACAAATATCCCACGATAAAGTTCAAAATTGATAAGCCCCATTCATACAGTCAGAACTTCCCATCAACTTTTATCTTGCTCTACTTTTAAATATGACCTTTCAACCAAGGATTGTCAGACATTTTAAGAAAGCCTATAAAATTAAAGACAAACCAAGCAAAACAGGAAAGAAACATTTTGGATTAAAAGAAAAAAAATAACTACATAAGGAGAAGAAAACTTTTAAAAAAGTAATAAATCTTCACTATCATTAATATCTTGAGAGAAATAAGTGATTGCCTCCATGAGCCAGTATAGCATGCCATATATATATATAAAACACTTAGAAGAGAAAAAGTATTAGCTCTCAGGTTTACAAAAAGAAGAGTAGACATGAAAAACTCAGTGGGCATTTGGCAAGAAGGAATTGCAAAAATTTCCTAGAAAGTATGCCAAAAAGACAAGAAAATGGAAAATAGGAGAATAAAGTAAAAAATAGTAGAAGGCCGGCCAGGGGTTTATCAATCTTGCTAATTCTTTCAAAGAACCAGCTCCTAGTTTCATTGATCTGTTCTACTGTTCTTTTGGTTTCTATTTCATTGATTTCTGCTCTGATCTTTATTATTTCTCTTCTCCTGCTGGGTTTAGGCTTTATTTGCTGTTCCTTCTCCAGCTCCTTTAGGTGTAGGGTTAGGTTGTGTATTTGAGACCTTTCTTGTTTATTGAGAAAGGCTTGTATTGCTATATACTTTCCTCTTAGGACTGCCTTTGCTGCATCCCAAAGATTTTGAACTGTTGTGTTTTCATTTTCATTGGTTTCCATGAAATTTTTAATTCTTCTTTAATTTCCTGGTTGACCCATTCATTCTTTAGTAGGATGCTCTTTAACCTCCATGTATTTGACTTCTTTCCGACTTTCCTCTTGTGATTGAGTTCTAGTTTCAAAGTGTTGTGGTCTGAAAATAGGCAGGGAATGATCCCTATCTACAAGTTGAGACCTGATTTGTGACCTAGGATATGATCTCTTCTGGAGAATGTTACATGGGCATTAGAGAAGAATGTGTATTCTGTTGCTTTGGGATGGAATGTTCTGAATATATCTGTGAAGTCCATTTGGTCCAGTGTGTCATTTAAGGTCTTTATTTCCTTGTTGATCTTTTGCTTAGATGATCTGTCCATTTCAGTGATGGGGGTGTTAAAGTCCCCCACTATTATTGTATTGTTGTCGGTGTGTTTCTTTGCTTTTGTTATTAATTGCCTTATATAATTGGCTGCTCCCATGTTAGGGGCATAGATATTTACAATTGTTAGATCTTCTTGTTGGATAGACCCTTTAAGTAGGATATAGTGTCCTTCCTCATCTCTTATTACAGTCTTTGGTTTAAAATCTAATTTGTCTGATATAGGATTGCCACCCCAGCTTTCTTTTGGTGTCCATTAGCATGGTAAATGGTTTTCCACCCCCTCACTTTCAATCTGGGCATGTCTTTGGGTCTAAAATGAGTCTCTTGTAGACAGCATCGGGACTTCATCAAGATAAAAAGCTTTTGCACAGCAAAAGAAACAGTCAACAAAACCCAAAGACAACCGACAGAATGGGAGGAGATATTTGCAAATGACATATCAGATAAAGGGCTAGTATCCAAAATCTATAAAGAACTTCTTAAGCTCAACACCCAAAGAACAAATGATCCAATCAAGAAATGGGCAGAAGACATGAACAGACATTTTTCCAAAGAAGACATCCAAATGGCCAACAGACACATGAAAAAGTGCTCAACATCGCTCAGCATCAGGGAAATCCAAATCAAAACCTCAATGAGATATCACCTCACACCAGTCAGAATGGCTAAAATTAACAAGTCAGGAAACAACAGATGTTGGCAGGAACGCAGAGAAAGGGGAATCCTCCTACACTGTTGGGAATGCAAGCTGGTGCAACCACTCTGGAAAACAGTATGGACGTTCCTCAAAAAGTGGAAAATAGAGCTACCATACGATCCAGCAATTGCACTACTGGGTATTTACCCCAAAGATACAAATGTAGGGATTGGAAGGGGTATGTGCACCCCAATGTTTATAGCAGCAATGTCCACAATAGCCAAACTGTGGAAAGAGCCAAGATGTCCATCGACAGATGAATGGATAAAGAAGATGTGGTATATATATACAATGGAATATTATGGCAGCCATCAAAAGGAATGAGATCTTGCCATTTGCAATGATGTGGATGGAACTGGAGGGTGTTATGCTGAGCAAAATAAGTCAATCAGAGAAAGACATGTATCATATGACCTCACTGATATGAGGAATTCTTAATCTCAGGAAACAAACTGAGGGTTGCTGGTGTTGGGGGTGGGGTGGGAGGGATGGGGTGGCTGGGTGATAGACACTGGGGAGGGTATGTGCTATGGTGAGCACTGTGAATTGTGCAAGACTGTTGAACCACAGATCTGTACCTCTGAAACAAATAATACAATATATGTTAAAAGAAAAAAGAAGAAGAAGAAGATAGCAGGAGGGGAAGAATGAAGGGGGGGAAATCGGAGGGGGAGACGAACCATGAGAGACTATGGACTCTGAAAAACAAACTGAGGGTTCTAGAGGGGAGGGCGGTGGGAGGATGGGTTAGCCTGGTGATGGGTATTAAAGAGGGCACACTCTGCATGGAGCACTGGGTGTTATACACAAACAATGAATCATGGAACACTACATCAAAAACTAATGATATAATGTATGGTGATTAACATAACAATAAAAAAATTTTTTAAAAATAGTAGAAGGCCTTCATTAGACTCAATATCCAAATAATAAATGTTCCAGAAAGAAAGAACTGAGAAAATAGAGGGGGAAAAGAAAATTAAATTACTCAAAAGATTTTCCAAGTACAGAAAAACATGAGTGCCCAGTTTGAGAGAATCCAGAAAGTATCCAGTGAAAGTATAAAAATAGACTCATTCGGAGGCTTGCCATCATGAAATTTCATAACACTGGAAACAAAGATATCCTTCAAGATTTAAAAAAAAAAAAAGAGCAAAGACAGGCTTCTACAGGCAATGTGGAGAGAGTGAAAAGAGTGTAGCAAATTTTTTTAGTGTTTGTTTTTTCTTAATTATTTATTTATTCAAGAGAGGGAGAGTGTGTGAGAGAGAACCCAAGCAGGGGGATATGCAGAGGGAAAGGGAGAAGCAGGCTCCCTGCTGAGCATGGAGCCTGATATGGGGCTGGAGCCCAGGACCCTGAGATCATGACCTGAGCTGAAGGCAGTCACTTAACTGACTGAGCCACCCAGGCACCCAAGGAGTGCAGTAAATTTTTTTTAAAGATTTTTTTTAGTTATTTGATAGAGAGAGAGAGATAGCGAGAGAGGGAATACAACCATGGGGGAGCTGGAGAGGGAGAAGCAGGCTCCCACTGAGCAGGGAGCCCGATGCGAGGCTCGATCCTAGGACGCTGGGATCATGACCTGAGCCGAAGGCAGCCGCTTAACGACTGAGCCACCCAGGAGCCCCTGTAGTAAATTTTTTTATAATCTCCTCAAAACCTCTCATACAAAAAAATACTAAAAGAATCATTAAGGCACTTGAAGAAAATTAAAATGGCCAATGATATATTCAATAAAACTAGGAAATAAGGAATTCTGAGTATTCAGGTGAAGCCAAAATACCAGTAACAACACAGGTCTTCTAGCTTCAACAGCTATACAATGTTATTGGGAAAGAGAAAAAAATGGAAGGATGTTATAAGCCACAGGACAGAGTAACCACCAATAAATACTCAACCCCATAAGGAGAGGACCACAGACTGAATGGAACCCTATGTGAGTAAATTTGAGAACAACTAATAAACTATGAAGAAGCCCTTCTAGGCTTCAAATAAGAAGTTAGCAAGCGACTTCCAGGACACCACAAATGGAGAAACAAGAAATTCAAATAATGCAGAAGAGACCAAACCACTAGTGGCATGCAAAAATATCCAATAAACCTTGCCATGTAGAAGGAAAGATCCACTCTGAAGTAAAACTACAGAAACAGAAATCACATTGAGATCCCAGGGAGAGATATTGTTCAGATACTGTGTGGCAGAAGAGACCAATGGAGCACAGAGTACTGTAATAGCAAAGAGATCACCATGAAAAGCAAGGCTGGTAGAGTTCTAAACACAGAAATAGAGACAGAAAACCTACCTGAATCATATCAGGCTAAACCTCAAAAGATGTATAACTGGCTAAAACATGTAGATAGATGATGATAGATGATGATCGATAGATAGATAGATAGATAGATAGATATAGATAGATAATAGGCGGACAGAGAGATCCATAAAGAGAGATTAAATAGACAGGAAAGCTCTTGAGCTACAAGGGACAAGAGCTACCATGGTTGAGCCATACCTTCCATATAAAAACATCCTCTGAATAAGCTAGGAAATGCTATCTCATTTAAACATGTGAAATAAACAAAATTACAATCAAATAAAAGATATAAAAGATATTATAAAACTAAAGACGAAAATAATCCAAATGATGTTCCAGCAGACAATGAAAAAATATTAAGAAAAATATGACTACAAAGAAAATGAAAGGAGCATATTATTTCAAAAAGGGATGAAAGAAATTAAGAAAATTATCAAAGCTCTGAAAGAACAGCATAGTCAAAATAAGAACATCTCAGATAAAATGACTAGATAATAGGAGGGTATACGATTTTTTTAAAGTTTATTTATTTGAAAGAGATAGAGAGAGAGCAAACACATGCATGAGTGGGGGGGAGGGGCCAAGGAAGAGGGAGAAGCAGACTCCCTGCTGAGCAGGGAGCCCAACTTGGGAATTCGATCCCAGGACCCTGAGATCATGACCTGAGCTGAAGGCAGATGCTTAACTGACTGAGCCACCCAGGCACCCCAAGGCGGGTATACATTTATTAAAAGGCTAACAGAACTCATGAATAAATTTAAAGAAAATGAAAAAAAAAATTAGAAGTAAAGACTAAATTTGAAGGAATACAAGAATATATCAATATAAAGCAAAGTAGGAGAAAGAGAGGAAAGAAGAGGGATAAAGTGACTATAATGAAATAGAAATAAAGATACAAAGGTTTTTCAAGTGAAAGGTATAGAAGATGCACAAAGAAAATAGGTATAATTGAAATATCTAAAGAAGAAAAACATATTAAAAAATTAAAAATTTAAAGTGCAATGTAAAGAATTTTTTCTTCTGGAAAAAATACCATATTGAATAAGACACCAAGCCTTTATGAAGTATAACCCAGAGTAGTCAACATCAACTCATATCTAATAAAGTTACTATTGTGCTTTAAAGATATGGAGAAAAAAACATTCAGACAAAAACACTAAGTGATCAAAAACACTAAGTGAAAAATATGTTAGACTGGGGCGCCTCGGTGGCTCAGTTGGTTAGGTGACTGCCTTCAGCTCAGGTCATGGTCCTGGAGTCCCAGGATCAAGTCCCACATTGGGCTCCCTGCTCAGCGGGGAGTCTGCTTCTCCCTCTGACCCTCCCCCTTCTCATGCGCTCTCTCTCATTCTCTCTCTCTCAAATAAATAAATAAAATCTTTTTTTTTTAAGATTTTATTTATTTATTTGACAGAGACAAAGCGAGAGAAGGAACACAAGCAAGGGGAGTGGGAGAGGGAGAAGTAGGCTTCCTGCTGAGCAGGGAGCCCAATGCGGAGCTAGATCCCAGGACCCTGGGGTCATGACCTGAGCCCAAGGCAGATGCTTAATGACTGAGCTACCCAGGCACCCCAATAAATAAAATCTTAAAAAAAATAAAAAAAATATATGTTAGATTGGTCTCAGATTTTTCAACAACATTTTATAACCTCAGAAAGTAGAGCATATCTACAAATCGGACCCAATCTCGTACCTTCCCTCTCCTCAAACACTTCCTTTATGCCCAGAGCTCAAGGTAGGTTATCAGCAAAATCTTCTTTATCTTTAATCTAACTTTCTGAAAGTTCCCTCCACCTTTTTGCTCCAGTGGAAATTTGACTATTCCCTTATACTACTGCTTCTCCTCAACCCCTCTTAAGTGGAGCCCGTTTTCTCTCCTTGCCCTTAATGAGATAGAAATGGGTGTCCTCCTTACTCCTCATTGCTGCTAACAGACAATTAAATTTCTTTCCTACTAAACCTCTAGGTTCCTCTGAAGCTCATTCCATCAGTCTATACCATCATGTAGTGGGCTGAATACTGGCCCCCCAAAATATCCTGGTCTTAATTCCTAGAACTTGTGAATGTTACCTTATATGGCAAAGATGTGATTAAGTCAAGGATCTTGATATTGGGAGAGCATCCTCGATTATCCAGGTAAAGTACACCCTAAATATAATAGGTGTCTTTATAAGAGGAAAGCAGAGAGAGATTTGACAAAAGATGAGGAAAAGGTGGTAGGACAACAAAAGCAGAGAGCTGAGTGATGTGCTTTAAGGATGGAAGGGGACACAAGCCAAGGAAAGAAGGGAGCCACCATAAGCTTAAAAAAAAAAAAAACAGGAAATAGATCTCTTTGCTCAAAGCCTCCAAAAGGAACCAGCCTTGTTGATACCTTAACATTAATGTAGTGAAAGTGATTTTGGAATTCTGACTTCCAGAACTATAAGTGATAATTCTTTACAGAAGCAATGTGAAACTAATATACTACACTTGGATGCAGTCATCTACAGATGTCCAGGCCATCCAATCTCACTTCATTCCTAGAAGATTATGGCACCTGGCTTAGTATCTTACCTTCTACACTATCTCAGCAAATAACACATCATCCCCTGTCATTAACAGTAATTGGACCTCTCACCATCCATAATCTCAATTTCTAGAATCTTATTCACTGACCACTACCTTCTGTCTTTCCATCCCATTCCTTGCTCCCTCAACAATCCTTTGATCTACCATAACTTCTAACCCATTAACTTTATCCTTTTTTCACTGCTTTCACTTGTCTCATGTTCTCTGCTCCTCCTTATCTGGCTGAGATTCCAAGATTATTAATCATAATTAGTCTCCCACATACACTCTCAATCCCCTCGCCACATTCTCTCTCTATCATATCCTCTTGGTGAAATTCCTAACCCAGTGAAGTCAATCTCTGACCTGTCTGTAGTCTGTACTGGCATATGAGTAGCTGAATAAATCAGGAGAATAGATAATTTGCTGACTGCTCTCAATTAAATTTATCCCCAAGTGGGCCTTTAGGGCTGGCTGGAATTCTACTTACATTTTCTTTTACTTTAATCACTCATTTTCCTGCATGTATATTTCAACACACTAAAATGAGAATCCTATGAGGGCAGAAGATTTGTCTGTTTTGCTTACCAATGTATGCACAGAAATAAAATAGTGCCTGGTACATAGTAGGCATACTTATAATTTGTTGAATTAATAAATTAATTTTACATGTTTTTTCTTTACTCTCAAACGCCAACAGTTCTTCTACCTTTTTAATTTTCAGGTTGTGATTTTGCTTATTTTACCAAGAAAATAAAAGCAATCAGAAAAGAAGGCCCACACAAATATAATTATATTATTTTTACAAACCATTTTTTATAAAGATGCAAAGACAATGGGAAAAAGAAAATCTTTATTTTTTTAAAGATTTATTTATTTTAGAGAGAGGGAGAGAGAACGCATGTGCACGAGTGGGAGGGGCAGAGGGAGAGGGAAAGGGAGAGAGAATCTCAAGCAGCTTCCATGCTCATGCAGGGCTCAATCCCACCACCCTGAGATCACAACCCAAGGGGAAACCAGGAATCAGACGCTTAACTGACTGTGCCACCCAGGCACCCTGGAGAGTCTTTTAAACAAATGGTGCTGGTAAAATTGGACATCTATATGGAAAGAAAAAAAGAGAGAGGTGGGGAAAGGAAAGGAAAGGAAAGGAAAGGAAAGGAAAGGAAAGGAAAGGAAAGGAAAGGAAAGGAAAGGAAAGGAAAGGAAAGAAGGGAAGGGAAGGGAAGGGAAGGGAAGGGAAGGGAAGGGAAGGGAAGGGAAGGAAAGGAAAGGAAAGGAAAGGAAAGGAAAGGAAAAGGAAAGGACCTTACACCTAAAGAAATTAACACAAAATAAATCATAGATCTAATGAAAACATGAAACAAAAAAATTCTAGAAG
The DNA here is from genome assembly GCF_964656455.1 of Halichoerus grypus. Taxonomy (NCBI): domain Eukaryota; kingdom Metazoa; phylum Chordata; class Mammalia; order Carnivora; family Phocidae; genus Halichoerus; species Halichoerus grypus. The sequence goes on along the minus strand of NC_135720.1, from coordinate 78,118,973 downwards.
AAGATATAGGGAAAAAGTATTTTGATATTAGGTTAGGCAAAGATTTCTTAGGTGTAGCACCAAAAGCAAAACCATGCAGAAAAATGAATCAATAAATTGGACTTTATGAAAAGTAAAAACTTTTGTTTTGTGAAGATTTTGTTAGAAGAATGAAAGGACAAGTCACAGACTAGAGAAAATATTTTCAAATCATATTTCTAACAAAGGACTTGTATCTAAAATATATGAAGAACTTCAAAAATTCAACAAGAACCCATTTTCATATTGCTTTCTGTTCTGAAACCCAAAAATTCAACAAGAACCCATTCCGCTAAACAGACATTTCACCAGAGAAGATACACAGGTGGCAAATAAGCATTTTAAAAGATGCTTACCATCATTAAACATTAGTGAAATACAAATTAAAACAAAATGAGAAATCCCTGCATACCTATTATAACAACTAAAAAATTTTTGGCAATATCAAGTGCTGTGAGGACATGGAGTAGCTGAATTGCTCTTACATTTTGGTTTTACTTTGGAAAACAATCTGGCAGTTTCATAATAAGTTAAATATACACCTACCAGAAGGCCCAGTAATCCCATGCCTAGGTATTTATCCAAAAGAAATGAAAACTTGTGAACACACAATAATCTGCATACAGCTATTTATAGCAACTTTATTTGTAATTGATAAAAAATGGAACAACCTAGATGTCCTTTGGCCAGTGAAAGGATAAAAAAACTGTGGTACACTCATATAATGAAATATTACTCAGCAATAAAAAGGAACAATATATTAATATAAGCTACAGCATGGAACAATTTCCCATGCATTTTTTTAAATGTAAAGAGTTGGACCCAAAAGGCTACAAACCATATGATTCTATTTTTGACATCTTGGAAAAGACAATACATAGGAATAGTGGTTGCCAAGGATTACAGGGGGGTACAAAGGGGCAGTACAACAGAATTTTTTAGTGTATCAGGATGGTAATGACAGACACAACATTTAGTCATTTGTTAAAGCCTTAGAACTGCATACCACAGGAGTTAATTTCAGTGTACGTAAATTTAAAAATAAAAGAAAATGTAAAAACTATTACTTCACCTCTCCATCACCAAATCCACTTATCCACACTTGTAACCATATTCATACTCTGCCTTCTCTGACACTAAAATGGATAAGCCTTTTTTTCCTGCTTCACTTGTTGAACAGGGACAACTCATCTCCACTTCTTTTGCCTGTAGACTGAGGTATATACCATTGGCTCCCCTGGTTCTCAGAACTTCAGCCTTGACTGAATTATACCACTGGCTTTCCTGGGTCTCCAGCTTATAGACATAGGATTGTAGGATTACTCAGTCTCCATGATGACACTACAAAATACTGAATTTTAGAAAATAGGGTGCAAAGGAAAGACAGCAAGATGGCCAAAACAGACATCCCATACTTAAATCCTGCTTAACAACAACAATTTGGCATTCATCCATGGACAAAAGTGCCTTTGTGAGAGTTGTGGGACCCAGCACCATACACCAAGGGATCCAGGAAGAAGACTCTTCTAAGGACTTCCTCTATGGCTTGCTTCCTTATGTCCTCAGTGTCTGCTCAAATATCTCTTGATCACATTATCATAGAAGGTATCTCTGATATGGGTATCTGACAATCCACAATGGTGTCCCACCTTACTCCCCCCTTCTCAAATAATTTTTCTCTCAAGGGCTTATCCCCATCTGATGAACTATACATTTTACTTCTTTATTTATATCTTACCTCTTCTCACTGGAATGCAAGCATCTGGAGGCCAGGACCTTTATCTCTTACTCATTGATCCATCCCCAGAACACAGCACAGAGTAGAAGGTCACAAACTATCCAGTGAATTTGTAATCCTGAGGAGCAGGCAATATCACATTCTCTTTATAGATGAGAAAACCTGAGACTCTGAGAATTTATGCAACTGCTCAAAATCACACAGTATGCACTGGCAAAGCCCAGAAGCCTAATAAAGGAAGTTTCCTCCCTTTTTCATTTTGCCTTTGGCCAACTCTGCAAAATAGTCATTGCTAAAGAGAAGAGAAAAGTCATATGAATAACTGCCCTTCATTGCTCTTTTAATATAAAAAATATCAGAAGATATTGAAAGCTGGAAATCTTCTCAAATTTTAACAGCCTTTGACCCATTTATGTTGAGTGCCTAAAATGAAATTCATACAAAGGAAGAGCTGTGCATGCCAACTTGTCTCATTTTTTCCCTTCCTTTTCTCCACATGCCTTGTAGCTTGATTCACTTCAGTGGAAGAGTACAAATAATTCACCAAGCTACCTGTTATGGATAATGAACAATCAACCCATGTGAGATACTCAGAGTTGAAAAGTGGAAGGAAATTACTTTGAAACAGAGATGAGTCCAAGGACCACATCAGCAGATTGTGAGAATGCATAGAGATAAGAGTAATGTTGAGAATGCAAGCCAACACTCATGCCTGAAAACGGCCCTGGAAATAAATGCTATTATTGTCTCACTGAGACACTGTACTAAAAAAAACGCAGACCACAGTTTCAGCTAAACTTGTAAAAATATCTAGAGTGTATCAGTCAGACCACTTCCATAGTTTTGATTCTATACCACTAGGAATTTTTGTTAAAAGTTTAGGTCTCAAATTTATCCAAAAGTGCTTTCAATTCCCGAATATTTGCTCAACAAGTTATCCATCTAAGATAGGAAGACATTTCTACATTCAGTGTTTATTTTAAGTAATCAATGCCTTAACTGCCAACACCAACCAAATGATGAATTTAGGTAAAAATTTGATGACTACTGGGATGGTTGTCACCTAGCTTATTTAAAAAAAATAGTCTGCACTGCATGTCTTCATTTCACTTTAATTCTGAGATGACTGCCTCAGCCTGCTCACTGTGCTAGCCCACACTGTCCTGTCTTCACTGGATAAATTTCCTTGGGTAGTGAAGGGATGGAGAAACAATAGGAAGGTGTTAGATAGTGTTCAGTCTTACTGAGGCACAGGACTCTGAATCATTCCCACAAAAAATGTCCAGACACCTGAAGAAAATAACTAGTGAAATTTAAGCCTAGGCCATCAAATTAGAGAAGGAGTAGAAGAACTCAGTATAGTCTCATTAGTGTTTGAAGAATAAGCTCTGTGATTGGTCTAAGAGTCTGTTAACACAACTTCCTGAGAGCTCTGGATAACCAACCTGAATCCTATTCTGCAGCTTCAGATTTAGGAGCTTACCTGGGACCAGGATTACTCAGCTTGGGGAGGACAAGGGTGATAAATGAGAGATGTGTTCATGCGTGAGTGTTCCGCTCTCTGTTTTACTAAGCAGTCACCCTGTATAATCCTGAGATCGAGATAAATACACCTAGCTCAGAAGAGGTGGTCCTCTCAAAACACATCCAGACTACTGTAGGTATCATCTGTAGACATGCCTCAGCCTCATGTGTATATGTGTAACGCTACCTTGAGGAGTGGGTTTGGCAGTTGTGTTTCCTGGGGTTCTGATGGGTTCTTGCTGACCCAGACATTGCCATCCACAAATGTCTACCCTGCTATCCTCTGGAAGCTAACACCTCTATAAATGTCCTGAGGACTATTGCTGACTGCACCAACTTCCCTCTCTATTATCTGGAAAAGGAAATCTTATTTGATTGACCCAACAGGTGTGTTTGTCTTTCTGCCAATGCAAATTTGCTGGCGCAACTGACAGTTGTCAATACAAAGTTTGTGCCTGAATTTTGCACTGGGGCTTCAGCTCACAGGAAAAGGATAGCCCTGTTTTAATATCTTCTATACACATAAACACACACATAAAGTAAAAGATAACTTTATACATACATACGTATTTATATACTATAATACATTCAAAGAGGTTTCTAATTGCTTTTATTTTTTTATTATTTTTTATTATGTTATGTTAGTCACCATACTGTACATCATTAGTTATTGATGTAGTGTTCCATGATTCATTGTTTCTGTGTAACACCCAGTGCTCCATGCAATACGTGCCCTCCTTAATACCCATCACTGGGCTCACTGATTCCCTCCACCTGCTCTCTAAAACCCTGTTTGTTTCCCGGAGTCCATACTCTTTCATGGTTCATCTTCCCCTCTGATTTCTATCCCCACTTCATTTTTCCCTTCCTTCTCCTAATGTCCTCCATGCTATTCCTTATGTTCTACAAATAAGTGAAACCATATGATAATTGACTTTCTCTGCTTGACTTATTTCACTTAGCAAAATCTCCTTCAGTTCCATCCATGTTGATGCAAACATTGGGTATTCATCCTTTCTGATGGCTGAGTAATATTCCATTGTATATATGGACCACATCTTCTTTATCTATTCATCTGTTGAAGGGCATCTCGGCTCTTTCCACAGGTGGCTATTGCAGACATTGCTGCTATGAACATTGGGGTGCATATGGCCCTTCTTTTCACTACATTTGTATCTTTGGGGCAAATGTCCAGTAGTGCAATTGCTGGGTCATAGGGTAGCTCTATTTTTAAATTTTTGAGGAACCTCCACACTGTTTTCCAAAGTGGCTGTATCAACTTGCATTCCCACCAACAGTGTAAGAGGGGTCCCCTTTTCCACAACCTTGCCAACATTTGTGGTTTCTTGCCTTGTCAATTTTTGCCATTCTAACTGGTGTAAGGTGGTATCTCAGTGTGGTTTTGATTTGAATTTACCTGATGGCTAATGATGATGAACATTTTTTTCATGTGTCTGTTAGCCATCTGTAGTCTTCTTTGGAGAAGTGTCTGTTCATGTCTTCTGCCCATTTTTTGACTTGATTATTTGTTTAATGGGGGTTGAGTTTGAGAAGTTCTTTATAGATCCTGGATATCAGCCCTTTATCTGTGGTGTCATTTGCAAATATCTTCTCCCATTCCTTGGGTTGCCTCTTTGTTTTGTTGACTGCTATGCAGAAGCTTTTTATCTTTTTTTTTTTTTAAAGATTTTATTTATTTATTTGAGAGAGAGAGTATGAGAGATAGAGAGCACGGGAGGGAAGAGGGTCAGAGAGAGAAGCAGACTCCCTGCTGAGCAGGGAGCCCAATGTGGGGCTCGATCCCTGGACTCGAGGATCATGACCTGAGCCGAAGGCAGTTGCTTAACCAACTGAGCCACCCAGGCGCCCAGAAGCTTTTTATCTTGATGAAGTCCCAAAAGTTCATTTTCGCTTTTGTTTTCCTTGCCTTTGGAGACGTGTCTTGAAAGAAGCTGCTGTGGCCGATGTCGAAGAGGTTACTGCCTATTTTCTCCTCTAGGATTTTGATGGATTCCTGTCTCACATTGAGGTTTTTCATCCATTTAGAGTTTATCTTTGTGTATGGTATAAGAGAATGGTCGAGTTTCATTCTTCTGTATATAGCTGTCCAATTTTCCCAGCACCATTTATTGAAGAGACTGTCTTTTTTCCATTGCATATTTTTTCCTGCTTTGTCATAGATTAGTTGACCATAGAGTTGAGGGTCCATATCTGGGCTCTCTATTCTGTTCCATTGATCTATGTATCTGTTTTTGTGCCAGTACCATACTGTCTTGGTGATCACAGCTTTGTAATATAGCTTGAAATTGGGCAATGTGATGCCCCCAGCTTTGTTTTTCTTTTTCAGAATTTCCTTGGTGATTCGGGGTCTTTTCTGGTTCCATACAAATTTTAGGATTGTTTGTTCCAGCACTTTGAAAAATGCCATTGGCATTTTGATTGGGATGGTGTTGGAAGTATAGATTGCTCTGGGTGGAATAGACATTTTAACAATGTTTATTATTCTGATCCATGAGCATGGAATGTTTTTCCATCTTTTTGTGTCTTCTTCAATTTCTTTCATGAGTGTTCTGTATTTTCTGGAGTACAGATCCTTCACCTCTTTGGTTAGGTTTATTCTTATGGTTTTTGGTGCTGTTGTAAATGGAATCGATTCCCTAATTTCTCTTTCTACAGTTACATTGTTAGTGTATAGGAAAGCAACTGATTTTTGTGCATTGATTTTTGTATCCTGCCACATTACTGAATTGCTGTGTGAGTTCTAGTAATTTGGGGGTGGAGCCTTTGGGTTTTTCACATAAAGTATCATGTCATCTGCGAAGAGAGAGAGTTTGACTTCTTTGCCAATTGAATACCTTTTATTTCTTTTTGTTGTCTGATTGCTGTTGCTAGGACTTCTAGTACTATGTTAACCAATAGTGGTGAGAGCAGGCATCCTTGTCATGTTCCTGATCTTAATGGAAAAGCTCTCAGCTTCTCCCCATCAAGAATGATATTTGCTGTGGGCTTTTCATAGATAGTTTTTATGAGATTGAGGAATGTTCCCTCTATCCCTACACTCTGAAGAGTTTTAATCAGGAAAGGATGCTGTATTTTGTCAAATGCTTTTTCTGCATCAATTGAGAGGACCATATAGGTCTTCTCTCTCCTCTTATTAATGTGTACTGTCACATTGATTGGTTTGCAAATGTTGAACCACCCTTGCATCCCGGGGATAAATCCCACCTGTTCGTGATGGATAATCCTTTTAATGTACTGTTGGATCCTATTAGCTAGAATCTTGTTGAGAATTTTTGCATCCATATTCATCAGGGATATTAGTCTGAAATTCTCCCGCCTTTTTGATGAGGTCTTTGCCTGGTTTTGGGATCAAGGTAATGCTGGCCTCATAGAATGAGTCTGGAAGCTTTCCTTCTGTTTCTATTTTTTGAAACAGCTTCAGGAGAATAGGTATTATTTCTTCTTTGATTGTATGGTAGAATTCCCCAGGGAATTCATCAGGTTCTTGATTTTGGTTTTAGAGTGGAATGGTGTTATAGAAGGAAAGAATTATGGGCTTGAGTAGTTTATTAAACAAAGACTTTTTCTATATAAATATGTATGGTTTGAAGGAATTTAACCTAACCTTTATAATAAAAATATTTTGCCAAGCATTTTAGTTATAGGTCTTGATATATTCAAACTATCCTAGGAAGGAGATAAAGTATCAAGTGTCACTGAATGCAGCAGCTGTGGGTGATGCCCCAACACTGTCTCTTGTAAACTTTATGTGAAATTGAGTCAAGAGCTGAAAGCTCTGACTCTTCAAACCACTAATTTCAGATGTAAACTTTCTTAACTCCACATCTCACAAAATATTCAAGCTAACTTTGCCAAAGATCAGAAATCTAAGCATTTGTATGAAATTAAGAAAGATAAAATGTTTAGAAAACATATTGCAGTTTTATACTAAGCCCTAAGATGTACTAAACTATTTAAGATAATTGACTTCAAGAATTAATCAACAAATGGGAGTTTGAGCTATAAAATATGAATATTTAAAATGCAAGGAATTCTCTTATCCATGAATGCAGTCAAACAACACTGATCTTCATCATTCATTCAGCTCTAGATCAAATGTGTGCCCAGGATAAACCCTCGACATAGGTGCAGCCTACAAGCCATGGGGAAAGAGAGCTAAATGCAATTATCAATCCTGCACAATATGCCTGAAAGGAAAAGCCAGGTTCTCCCTGTTTTGTTCCCAGGAAGGATGGGGCATCACAGGAACAGGGAGAAAGATATCACAACTTTCAAGTTCGTACAGGTACCATTGTGGGACCTTATGGCCACTGTCTCAACCAGAACAGCCACTTAGGCTATGTTCCTTAGGTATAGGACATTCCTTCAGGCTCAACACTCCACACTTTGCTTTGCATTTCTACTTTCATAAGGTCTCTCACCTTTCTGTCCAGTGCCTTCACATCTGGAATCATCTCATCTGCATGGCCACATCACAAGAAGTGTCCGATGGACTCTGCATGGCCTCAGTTCCTTTTTTAGGAGAGGCTCCCTTCACATAACTTCCATGATTCTCTACACCACAGCCTGCAAGGGAGTGATACACTATTTATACATCCAACCAACTTCACCAGGATGCCCAGTGCCCAAGTCCCATCTGAGAAGTGGGTCTGATGAGTTATTGTGCTTGAAGATCTCCAAAGCATAATTTTTCTTTAAATACAATGTGTTTCTCAAAAGAAAATAAGAGCTATGAGAAGAGTAGATGGTATGTTAAGAAAGCTTAATATTCTAACAGTATATTTCAAACATCAGTGCTTGTTCTTATTACCCACTATTTGTACCTTTGTGTTCATCTTCTTCCTGCCTTTCACAGTGTGTGCATGGCTGTATGGCTACAGGCACATTCCTGTTCTTTCCTATATTTTCATTCTCCTTTTCCCTTTCTCTTTTACCCATGACCCACTAAGCATTGTAGTCAGCTAATTCCAGGTTAAAGGATTAATTTTCCATACCCACAGGCAAAGACTGTGCTTCCTGTCATCTGGTAGCACACAACTTCCTAGGGATGAGGTAGGAAACCCAATGCTCCTGAATTAAATGACCCTTACATAGTCCAGCATCTTTGCTAAAGGAATCATCCTCTCCATCTGGGGCAGTCTTACAGAAAAGTATTTAATCATTTAGAAGCAAATTAGAATCTTAGAAGTAAAATTATTCTCAAACATCCGTTAAATTATCAAAAAAGAAACTAGTCATCTTGCCAAGTATATATCAAGTAATATTTTTAGCCACTAATGGAACCGAAGATTATTTATTAAAAGAGTTATGGTTTATAAATGTCATTATTATATTGTACTATTTTATTTTTAAGATTTTATTTATTTGCGAGAGAGAGAATGAGAGACAGAGAGCATGAGAAGGAGGAGGGTCAGAGGGAGAAGCAGACTCCCTGCTGAGCAGGGAGCCCGATGTGGAACTCGATCCCGGGACTCCAGGATCATGACCTGAGCCGAAGGCAGTCGCTTAACCAACTGAGCCACCCAGGCGCCCTATTGTACTATTTTTAAAAGTCAACTAATTACCCCAAAAAGATGGCAAAGTCTAGGCAGTACAGGAGTATGTTTTCTTTCTTTCTTTTTTTTGTTTTTTAGCAGCATGTTTTCTTAAACAAAACAAAAACCATTAGTTTTGACACTCTTTTGGCTAGAGTACTAATTAATGCAGCATTTGTGTAACAGTGAAGGAATAGTACCAAAAATACACATCTATGTATGTGTGTATGCAAATATAATACATATTATATACATATATATGTAAAATTATTATGGTTGACTATTTGAATTTTGTTAATAAAAACAGTACTGAGAATAGCTTCTTTTTGGCTTGACTTATATTAGAAAAAGTGATATACAAGAATCTCGTCCTTCCTTTCATGTAAATGTATACATACACAAATATACATTTATATGTGTTTTTTCTTTTAAATCTTTATAACTTTATAAGGCCTGCTTTTCCTACTATGCACCAGGTACTTGAATGTACACTAATCCTCATGAAATCCTATGAAGCAGGCTTTATTATTTCTATTTTATTGATGAGAATGATGAAACTTGGAACATGTAGATAACTTGTAAGTTCGCACATCTGATGAGTGGCAGAATGGGGTCCCAAACCCATGTCTCCTCAATCCAAATCCTTAGTTTTCCCACCATGTATGTTATCCAATCATATACATGTAGGTATTTTATTTTGTAAAATGAAAAAGGAAGAGAAAATGGTCTCTGGAAAATTCAAACATAGAGGTCTTTCCTCTCTCCTTCTGTGTCCCTAACTTCCCTTTTCTGGCTATATCATTTTGGCACTGCAGAATATTAACAATGCCCAGGGAAATTCAAAGAAGTAGAAGGTGAGAAATGAAGATTCTCCTATATCATTAAATACTTTCACAGTTACTCCGTTTGACTGGCAGATACAAAGAGGTTTCTCCGTGACATCCATCACACTGCCTAGGACTGTTCGAAGCTTGGTCTCAATGACAAATGCTTGAAGTTAATCATCTGTTTGCCTCTACCTTTCCTTTGAAGACATTGATCAAGCTGTGTTGACAGAGCTGTGATGAAATATCAGGCTCTGGGAAATGCTGAGCTAGCTTTGAATCTACCATTATTTGAACACAAGTTTTGAGGGACATCTGTCATTTTTCTTTGGCATTAACTGTCCTCTTTAATATGAGGCCACATACGTTTTAGTCAGAGTTGTAGATTCTATAAATGCTTATAATGAAGTTCATGATTGGCATTGGGCTATTATTGCTGAGTGCTAACAATATCATTTAATTCATCAAAGGTCAAAGAACCATAACATTGTAGGACTTTGGAGATAGAAATTTATTCGTGCTCTGTTACCTAAACAGTGAAACAGAATTCTTTTAAACTTCTTTATATGTTATAACATCTTCCATTTAATAGAAAGCATCATATAGATTATTCTCCACATAATTTAATTACTTGAGTTTCAAATGCATTTTAAAGACATTTAAGTATACTCTTAATAGTTGTTAGTATACTAAATAGTTAGTAAAATAACTGTTTTCCCTCTTTTTTTTTTTTTTCTGTTTTCCCTCTTTTATACATATGAGGAAGTACATGGAGTTCTATAGACTTTATGGAGAACTGAGTCAGGCCATTAAACCAGAACATTTAGAATGTAGAATAATTTGCATTGGGCTCATGGAGAAAAGAGAGCTTCAACAAATTAAATACACTAGAAAAAAAAATGCCAGGAGTCAGCTGGATACTAGTTCTGTGGAGACTCTCCTCAACTCTCAAATGTATACCTTTCCAATTTGTTTCAAGTAAAATCTTAGAATGTGAAAATCCTATTAGAAATATTGCTTAGGAAAAAAAAAAGAAATATTGCTTAGGGTCAAAGAGTAGATTGAAAAAGGCAGTTACCCATAAAATAGCAGGTTTATAATACTTATATACTTGGGAGAGTCCCAGATGCTAGAACTTGAGGGCAGTTAGGAAGAAAAGAAAGAAAATGTCCTTCCTTTGTATTCATGGTACAGATTCATTCCCAGTAAAATAATGAAACAACAGTAATAATAATAATGATAATTATTTGATTTTAAAAATTTAGCAGGCAAGTTGTATTTCTCGCAATGCCTTCCTTCATGTATCTCTCTAAGCACTTTCCAGTTGTTCAGTGTCATCATATTCCTCTCACACAAGCCAGCTCCCAAACTATTTAATGATGAAAACTTAAGTAATAATCTCCAAATACACATTTAATTTTATGAAAAAAGAACTTGTGGTTTCTTGTCTAACCACTGCATTGACTGAGGCTATATTTCTCCTACGTGCAATGAGAAGGCTCCACTATATAGTAGCTAAAAGTTCAGATACTGAATGTCATTTTTTCTAAATATGTATTTAACATTTCCATGACTTCAGTTTAGAGGAATAGATGAAATAAAATGCTGATGTGTAGTTTACCACTTAAAAATAATCATGGAACACTACAACAAAAACTAATGATGTAATGTATGGTGATTAACATAACATAATAAAATAAAATAAAATAAAATAAATAGTTCTAAAAATATTATCTATTATTATCATTATCATGACTTTAAAGGACATTATTGAAGAGTCTTAAGCCAGAGAGTGACAATATCCAATGATATGTTAAAAAATACTATATAAAGAATGGAACAATGGTCACATGATAATGTGCTTTTAAATTTCATTTAGAAGAAAACAATATGCTAGCATATTCAAGAAAAAAATTAGAAATAGAAGAACAATGAGAAGATTATATGGCATTAAAATTGTTCTAAAATTTAACAAAAAATTGTTCTAAAATTTAAAAATGTGTAACATACTCAAATGTACCTTCTCTATTTTTGTTTTTGTTTTGAAACAAATTATACTTGTTTATGTTGTTCAATATTTCTTAGAGATAATTACATTTCAATATATAACTATGTCACTCTTTTGCATAGTATACAATTCAATTAATCACCTTTTATAATAAATTTCATTTAAAAAATATTAAAAAGTAGCAAGCATACAACAGTTATCATGTTTTATGCCTAGATATACAAACCGAAGAACAGAATTTTGTGTCTGGTATGGTGATGTGACTTCTGTCCAGATCAACCCTCTGGTTCACACTAACAACTGTAAACTCTGGGCAAAATACAAAAAACAACTACTTAAGAATTCCAAAGAATAAACAAAAACAGGTATACAATGGAAGGTAGTCAAATTGGAGAAATAACCAGAATCTCCTTCCTCCCTGTCTTTGTGGTTTTGCCCCGAAGGTATTAGGGACATTGTAGGCAATTAAATAAGGGGTAAAAATAGTGACATATTTGTCCATTGGGGATACAAAATAAAGACATTTTCGGGAAAAAAAAAATTGTCTCCAGCAGAACTGCCCTACAAGAAACGCACTACTCTGGACCAGAATGGCAACACAGGAGGCTCCTGAATTTCCTTCCTCACATAGATGCACCGAATATACTGTTACACATGGAGCAATTCCCTCTGAGAGAAACCTAGAAACTAGCTGAGTAACTCCTATACATCAGATTACTCAGAAAATACCCACATCAAAACTGGTAGGAAAGGCTGAGAAACACTCTCATCAAAAACCTCACCCTAGGGGCGCCTGGGTGGCTCAGTTGGTTAAATGACTGCCTTCGGCTCAGGTCATGATCTCAGGGCCCTGGAATCAAGCCTCGTATCAGGCTCCCTGCTCAGTGGGAAGCCTACTTCTCCCTCTCCCTCTGCTGCTTTCTTACTTGCGCGCTCTCTCTCTCAAATAAATGAATAAAATCTTCAAAAAAAAAAAACCTCACCCTTAGTACAGTGCCATATAATCTGGAGATATATATATATATATATATATATCTGCTGATCCTTGGTTGGTGGAGCATATTTAATGAATGAAGGACCATGTTGACTGGCATGGGTAACTTGTCTTCTGCACTTGTAATATTCTAGCTGTCCAACAGGCCTCCCTCTAAATGAAGGGATGAATGCTGTCTCTGTGTAAGTTGAGCATGCTTATACAAAAGCATGGGGGAAGCAGACAGGTAAGCTATAGAACAACATCTATGACCTAAAAGAGGCCTTTACTCAGGGCGGGCATGCAGAGCAGTTTAAACTATTTCCCTGATGTCAAGATGTCCTTCAATTTCTACTTCTCTCTCAGACCAAAACATTCACTCTATGTGCTCTCTCCAGACACATTAATTCATTTAGGTAGAACTCCAAGGGATGGGAGTACAAACACATAAGCAATCTCTTAAGTTGATAATTCAACGACAGACAACACTTGCCTTTGTGTGTGTTGACTTTAAACTTGAAATATCCCTGGAATTGCTTCTCCTGTAATAGTTTTCCCATTTGTTTTGGTCTATGTTTTTCTCTTCTTTTGTTTCCCTGAGATCCCAATGCCATCTGCTTTCTTATTTTCAGCAATTCCTACAAATATCTTGTCTGCTAATAGCTTTCTCCCCTTTACACCAGACTGCTATAGATTATTTTTAAAATAAATTTTCTGCAAGTTTAAGGATTTTAGGTGAGGAGGGATGCACATATATCAGCTCAGTCTACCATTATCACTAGATACAATAATTTAATGAGTAATTTTCAAGGTTTATAAGATGTAGTGAAATGTGCACTTTCACAATATTATTAGGCATGAAAACGAATGTACATTTTGTACAAATTATTAAAAAAATGAGATATACTGAGCACGAAATTTTATAATACATATAAATACATTTTAAACATTCATACTCTTTAAATATAAGTATTAATATATATTTCAAACATTCCTTTATAGGAATCTATGCAAAAAGAAAAAAATCAGACCCTTGAGCAAGGCTATTTACTTAAGCATTTTTATGAATGCAAAAAAAAAAGGTACATTCAAGATATCTAGCACAAGAACTAGTTAAACAATATGTGGCCCATCTACATGTTAAAATAGTATACAGAAATAAAAACTTAAAAACTCAAAAATATTTAATGTTATGTGAGAATCTTCATAATATAACTGACAAAAATCTGAAATGTTATACACAGTACTGTGTCAATTTTTTCATATATTTAATTATGTGTACAAATTTTTAAAGGACTTGAAGGAAATTTATTAAAATGTAATTGGTACCTGGTTGTTGAATAACTTTAACTAATCACTGGATATTGTCTTCTATAAAACTTAAAAAAAATTATTTTCCAAGTTTCTAACACTAGCACATATTATTATAATCAGAAAAAAAAACAAGCATAAAATGATTCCCTTTTTAAAGGTGAGTTTATTTTTTAAATATTTTAAATAATTTGCCAAACAAATCCATTCTCCTAAGGTTCCAGTTAATCAAGGTCTGGGCTCTATTTATTGTTTTACTTATAATGAAAGCTATTCAGTCTTTCATGGCCAAAATTTTATTTTCAAAGTAATTTCTGGTTCATTCTATTTGCCATGATGATGCTTATTATCACCTCTGCATGGGGACTCCTTCAAAATTTTCCTCATGCTACTAAGAAGGATTAATACAAAGAAACTACACAAATGGAGATTAATAATAACTGAGACCTCTGAATAAAATAATTTTATACCCTACTTTCTACTAATGAGCTTTTGAACACTTAAAACTGAAGGCCTTAGAACTGTGGTCCTTTGTGGCTTCTCTTGTCTGTCATGAATGATTAAGTGGCTTATTAAGACAATTAAGTTTGGACCTCTAACTAATTGTTTTTACTGCAACACAGTATCCTATTAGACATCCCCAAACCTTGTGGGGCTTTTTTTATTCAAAGTTTTAGCTAAACTATAATAGTGAAAATCAAGAAGCCATGGTAATTAATTATCAAGGATCAGCTCATTTGAAGCACCATCTCTTTCTTTCTGCCTCCCACCCTCCATCTCTCTCCTGTCAGAATCCAAATGTGGACAAAAAGTTGTAGTAAGAACTTAAATTTCTCTGTTTTTATTTAAGATGATTAAGTTAAACTCGATATGGTTTCTAGATAAAGAGACTCCCTCCTCACCCATGTCTTATGTCTGGCTAACTTCCTCTCCAGCAGGCCTCAGAGTAAATGTCACTCTCAGGGGAAGGTCTCACAAGCTCCCATCTGTTATCACAGTTGCACTGATATATCATTTGTTTGATTGTGTGCATAATGACCATCTTCCTCAAAACTGTTGGTTTTATGAAACCAGGAACCCTACCTACCTCGTATCCCATTGAACTTCTAGTACGTATCTCAGAGCATGGCAGGTACATGATAAAAATTTTATGAATGGGTTAATCATAATTCATCACTTTCTCCTTATCACAGTTTAGTCAAATACAGGGACATTTTATAAAAACAAGTTTTTTTGATCTGCAGCTTTCGGAGTTTTAAAAAATTATTTAATTCTATATGCAAGACAGAGTAATATAATTGGAACAGCACTGGATTAGTGTTTGGAGGCATATCTGCTTGTGCTGGTTGTCACTTCTTAGTCCCATGATGTTGGCTAGTCAGCTCAACTCTCTGAGCCACAATTTCCTAATCTACAGATTGAAAATAATAATACTTCCCTTCATGCTTCACACAGTTATTAAAAGGATCAAGAGAGAATTAATTTGAAATTACAAACTCTACCATACTATCCAAAAGTAAGAGGCTGTCATTCTAACAGTTTTATATATGGCGGCTCTTCATTTTTACTGATTACCTCTCAATATATATACAAAAAAATACTTCCAGGTGAAAATTAAAAGCATTATAGTAGTCTATTATAGCCCACCTCATTATTACATCTTTGAATAAACCACTAATCTATCATCTAGATAAAAGAATTGATTACAGCAAAATCACAATATGACATAGAGTTTAGATAAAATTTTGAGTAATGTTTCCCAAGCCAGAACAAGAAGTTCTACTGTGCTTTATGTGGTGAAGTTTCAAAGGAAATAGTGAAATTGAGCCTCACCAGGCAAAAAGTGTTCTCTTTCTTCTTCTCTCCCACCTTCTTTCTCTTTCTCCCTCTTATCTCAGAGTTTTCAGAATTGAATTTATGGTGGTAAAATCATCAAGCAATGAGTTCTGGCCATCAGACAGATAAGCTTAAAACCTAAATGTCAACCAAAGCCAACATCATACTCAATAATGAAAGATTCCTCTGAGATCAGGAACAAGAAAAGGGTGTCCATTCTTAGCACACCTATTCAACACAGTACTGAAAGTCTTAGCCAGAGAAATTAAGCAAGAAAGAGAATAAAAGGCTCCCAAATCAGAAAAGAAGGATTAAAACTGTCTCTGTAGGCAGATGATATGATCTTATATAGAGAAACCCCTAAAGATTCCATCAAAAACCTTTTAGAACTAATAAACAAGTTCGGTAAAGTTGCAGGACACAAAATCAACACATAAAAATCAGTTGTATATCTATACACTAATATTGATCTATCTGAAAAAGAAATAAGGAAAACATTCTCATTTACAATAGCATCAAACAGAATAAAATACTTAGGAATAAATCTAATGAAGAAGGTAAAAAATCTATATACTGCAAACCATAAGATATTTATGAAAGCAACTGAAAAAGACACAAATAAATGGAAAGATATCTTTTGTTCAGGGATCAGAACCATTAGTAGTGTTTAAATGACATACTAATGAAAGCTATCTATAGGTTCAATGAAGTCCCTATCAAAATTCCAATGACATTTTTTACAGAAATAAAAAAAAGTCCTAAAATTTATATGGAACCACAAAAGACCTTGCATAGCCAAAACAATCTTCAAAGAAAAAAAAAAAAAAAAAAAAAGCTGGAGTCATCATACTTCCTGATTTCAAATTATACTACAAAGCTATATTAATCAAAACAGTATGGAATTGGCATAAAAACAGACACATAGACCAATAGAACAGAATCAAGAGTCTAGAAACAAACCCACACATATATAGTCAACTAAATTTTTATCAGGGAACCAAGAGCACTTAATGGGAAAAAGATAGTCTCTTCAAAATTGTATTGGAAAAATTGGATATTCACATGCAAAAATAAACTATACCCTTATCTTACACCAATCACAAAAATTAATTCAAAATGGATTAAAGACTGAAGTGTAAAACCAGAAACCATAAAACTCCTAGAAAAAAATATAGAGGAAAATCTCCTTGACAATGTTCTTGGCCATGAATTGTTGGATATGACACCAAAAGCATAAGTAGCAAAAGCAAAAGTAAACAAGTGGGATTACATCAAACTCAAAAGATTCTGCACAGCAAAAGAGCCATCAAAAAAAATGAAAAGGCAATATATGGAATGAGGGAAAATATTTTTAAATCATATATTCAATAAAGGGATAATATCCAACAAATAAAAAAAAATCTCCTACAACTCAATACCAAAATAATAATAATTATAATAATAATATGAACTCAATTAAAAATAAGCAAAATATCTGAATAGACATTTTTCTTTTTTTAATTGAAGTATAGTTCACATACAAAGTTATATTAGTTTCAGGGGAACAACATAGTGATGAAATTCTATACATTACACTATGCTCATCATAAGAGTAGTTATCATCTGTCACCATACAACATTATTAAAATATTATTGATTACATTCCCTATGCTGTACTTTTCATCCCTGTGATGTTTTATAACTGAAGTTTGTACCTCTTAGTCCCCTTCACCTATTTCATCCATCACCCCCAAAACCTTCTGGCAAGCACCTGTTTGTTCTCTGTATTTATGATTCCATTTGTGCTTTGTTTGTTTCTTTGTTTTGTTTTTTAGATTGCACATATGAGTGAAATCATGATGTTTGTCTTTCTCTGTCTGACTTATTTCATCCAGCATAATACCCTTTAGGTCTATCCATGTTGTTACAAATGGCAAAACCTCAATATTTTTTATAGCTGAGTAATATTCCAGTGTGTGTGTGTGTGTGTGTGTGTGTGTACCACACCTTTATTCATTCATATATCGATAGGTACTTAGGTTACTTCCATAACTTGGCTACTGTAATAAGACTACAATAAATATAGGGATGCCTATATCTTTTTGAATTAGTGTTTTCATTTTCCTTGGGTAAATACTCACAGAATTACTGGATTGTATGGTATTTCTATTTTTAATTTTTTGAGGAAACTCCATACTGTTTTCCACAGCAGTTGCATCTATTTACCAACAATTTATCAATTAACTGGTGCACCAATTTCCACCAACAATGTACAAGGATTCTCTTTTCACCACATCCTCACCAACACTGTTATTTCTTGTCTTTTTGATACTATCATTCTGGAGGTGTAAGGTAGAAACTCACTGTGGTTTTGATTTGCATTTCCCTGATGATTACTGATGTTGAGCATTTTTTCATGTGTCTGTATGTCTTCTTTTGAAAATTGTCTATTCAGGTCCTCTGCCCATTGTAAATTGGATTATTTATGGGGATTTTTGGTGTTGAGTTGTATGTTTTCTTTATATAGTTTGGTATTAACACTTTATTGGATATATCATTTACAAATATCTTCTCTCATTCAGTGAGTTCCCATTTTTCATTTTGTTGGTGGTTTCCTTCATTGTGCAAAACTTTTTTTTTTCATGGGTCCCAATAGTTTATTTCTGCTTTTGTTTCACTTGCCTGAGGAGACATATCTAGAAAAATGGTGCTAAGGTTGATGTCTAAGAGATTATTGTCTGATTTCTTGTAGGAGTTTTATGGTTTCAGATCTCACATTTAGTTATTTAATCCATTTTGAGTTTATTTTTGTGTATGCTCTATGACAGTGGTCCAGTCTCATTCTTCTGCATGTAGCTATCCAGTTTTCCAACACTACTGAAGAAACTGTTTTTTCCCATTTTATATTTTTGCCACATTTGTTGCAGATTGACTATACAAATTGGGGTATATTCTGGGGCTCTCTTTCCTATTCCAGTAATCTATGTGTCTATTTTTGTGCCAGTACCATGTGTTTTGATTACTATAGCTTTGTAATATATCTTTTTTTTTATTTTATTATGTTGTGTTAGTCACCATACATTACATCATTAGTTTTTGATGTAGTGTTCCATGATTCATTGTTTGCATATAACACCCAGTGCTCCATTCAATATGTGCCCTCTTTAATACCTATCACCGGGCTAACCCATTCCCCCACCCCCCTCCCCTCTAAAACCTTCAGTTTGTTTCCCTGAGTCCATAGTCTCTCATGGTTCGTCTCCCACTCTGATTTACCCCCTTCATTTTTCCCTTCCTTCTCCTGATGTCCTCTATGCTATTCCTTAGGTTCCACAAATAAGTGAAACCATATGATAACTGACTTTCTCTGCTTGACTTATTTCACTTAGCATAATCTCCTCCAGTCCCATCCACGTTGATGCAAAAGTTGGGTATTCATCCTTTCTGATGGATAAGTAATATTCCACTGTATGTATTTTTAAGAGAGAAAGATAGAGATAGCAACAGAGATAGCGAGAGAGAGCAGGAGCAGGGAGAAGAGGGAGAAGCAGGCTTCCCTCTGAGCAGGCAGCCTGATGTGGGGCTCAATCCCAGGACCCTGAGATCATGACCCAAGCCAAAGGCAGATGCTTAACCGACTGAGCCACCCAGGCGTCCCCAACAGTGTTTGTTTTAAAGTCTATCTTGTCTGATATGAATATTACTACCTCAGCTTTTTTTTTCTACTTTCATCTGCATGGAATATCTTTTTCCAACCTTCAGTTTCAGTCTGTATGCCTCTTTAAGTCTGAAGTGAATCTCTTGTTGGCAGCATATAGATGGGTCTTGTTTTTTATCCATTCAGTCATCCTATGTCATTTTATTGGAGCATTTAAACCATTTGCGTTAAAAGTAATTATTGATTGGTATGTACTATTGATGGGGATGCAAATTAGTACAGCCACTATGGAAAACAGTATAGAAGTTCCTCAAAAAATTAAAAATAGAACTACCATATGATTCAGCAATTCTACTTCTGGGTATATATGCAAAGAAAATAAAATCAGGATCTTGAAGAGATATCTGCACCCCCATGTTCATTGCAACATTATTCACAATAAATAAGGAAACAACCAAAATGTCCATCAATGGATGAATAAAATGTGGTGCAAATATACTCTGGAATAGTATTCAGCCATAAAAAAGGAAATCTTACCATTTGCAACAACATGGATGAACCCTGAGGGCATTATGTTAAGTGAAATGAGTCAGAGTGGGACAAATGCTATATGATCTTACTCATATGTGGAATCTAAAATACCAAACTCATAGAAATAGAAAATAATTTGGTGGTTGCCAAGGACAGGTGGGTGGAAGTGGGGGAAACAGGTGAAGGTGGTCAAATAGTACAAAGCTTCAAGTTATAAGATAAATAAGTTCTGAAAATCTAATGTACAGCTTGGTGACTACATTTAACAATGCCATATTGTATACTTGAAAGTTGCTAAGAGTAAATCTTAAAAGTTCTCACCACACACACACACACACACACACACAATGGGTGTTAGCTAACCTTACTGTGATAATCATCTTGCAATATGTATTTATATCAAATCATTGTGTACACATTAAACTTACATAATGTTATATGTCAATTATGTCTCAGTAAAACTGGAAAAAAAAACACTAAATGTCAGCACATTGAGAATCTATCTTTCAGGGAGTAAACTTCATCCATCTTATAGGCAGAGAATGATGTATAAGATTACAATTCCAATATGCAACAGAAATATGAATGTCCTACTTTCTTAAACACTTACATCAGCATAATCAGCTCTTTCTCCCAAAGGAAGACCCTCAAGGACAGTCAACCTTTAATGGGCCAGGTCTTTGGTGAGAACAGAACCACAACAAAAGTGAGTTATACAATTCAAATAATGGCCTGAAGCATGGATCTTCACAATAAAGCCACTGACCAATATGTTCTTTTTGTGTTTAGAAAGGACATAGCCAATGTTTGCTCCTCTGGGTCAACTTTTCCTGATTTTATTGCTGAATAACATCCTCATTAACTATTATTTTTCTTTTAGATTTATTTATGTATTCAGTCAAGTCTGTTCTGACCCTGCCAGTAAATTTAATTTTTTTTCAGATGACTACATATCTTTGTTCTGATACACTATCCATTGATTTTATAATTTAATTCTCAAAGGACAATTTCATTACCCCTATTTATAAGCTCTTAGGGGTACTTTACAGCTGCCCCCAGGGACCACCTTCAATAAAAACAAGAAAGAAAACATTAGCCAAATATGAGCTCTCTATTGTTCAAAAGACAGTGATTTATTAAGCCAGAACTCAAATATGGGAAAAATGTTTTAAGTGACGTCTGGCCAAAATTATATTAAAACAAGACTAGTGAAGATCTCAAAGGATTTTTTTTTAATATGACCTGCTTTGACAAATGATATAACCAGATCTTAGGCAACATGGAATAACTTTTCATTTAAGGCATTAATGTGTGTAATGAAGTAGCAAAAGAAATGAAAAATCAATTTCTTCAGCTTATTAATTTAGGTTGAGATTGATTTCCACTTATAATTCATTATTATTAGTCTTTTTTATTGATATCTGACTGTTCATTTATAAAGCATAGCCTTTGATAAGCTAAGTATTTATTTTAATAACAATAGAAAAAATATTGAAAACTTAGTTGGATTACCAATCATCTCATGAGTAAGACTTTTGATAGAGTCACAAACTGTATAAAAACAACCTAGGCAATAGTACAACTCAAATATTCACAAATTTAATGCTTGGGATAAGATGTCAAAAGAAGTTCTAGGAGCACATAATTCAAGAAACAAGTTTTTTTTTTTGTTATGAATTTTATAGTTTATACTGTCTTACTTGAAGTTAGGATGAGAGGCATTCCAATGTCACATTAATGTAATCCATGTATTGCCATGGAAAGTAGACTAGATGTCTATATTATAAATCTCTGTTTTAGAAAAATGTAATCATATTTTTAATAGATGTCTCCAAAAGAAAGTAGGATCTTTTTTCAATAAAATATAAAACAGAAGAGAAAAGCCACAATGATACAGAAGAAAGATGTTTTTTGCCCCTATCCTAGGTTATATAGAATTCTAGTGACATTTTTATAATTATCATACTCACTGTAATAGGAGCATATGTCCTGGATGATTGCCATCAGCTTACTTGCCTTTGAGATGTTTTAATTCAAGCCCATTTCACTATTTATCTATGCCCAGACTCATCCCACAGCAGATTTATGTTTGGCTTTTATACCATTTTGGATATGTAAAAAGAAAGCGTACAAACATCCAACATTTTATACCTTAAGGGAAAGTTACTTTGTAATATATTTGTAGGATAGTTTTTAACCAAGTGAAGCCAAAAATTTTACACATTCCAATCTATGGGGGAGTGCAGGGAGAAGGAGAGTTGGAGGTATTTATCAAATACAAATTCCTAATCCCTAGATGTTTTATCCTTGAAATCAATCATGTTTCTGAACCAGATTACCCCACCACCTCTTAGCTTCTAATAATGGAATATAACCCCATTTTGCTAGTCATCCAAGTCATCAGTATTATGGATTAAAAAGTCACATAGTTTTGGAATTTGAATAATTCACAGGAACAAAAGGCACAGCATAGGGAATATGGTCAATGGTATTATAACAGCATCGCATGGTGACAGATGGTAGCTACACTTGGTAAACATAGCATAACATATAGAGTTGTTGAATCACTATGTTCTATATCTGAAACTAATGTAACACTGTGTATCAACTATACTCAGAAAAAATGTCACATAGATAAACCATATTAGCTTCTCTTTGAGATCCTTGTTTTTATTATTTCAATTAAACTTTTTAAAATGTTTGTTTCCTGTCTCTGTGCTATAGTTTAGGACACAAAATAAAAAATATATATATATTCTTTAGCCTCAAGGAGCTCAAAGTCTATGGCAAACACAGACGCTCATCTACTCAAATGACTCTAATACAAAAGACAACAATGACCGATGATGATGATGATGATGATAAACACCATTGACTGAACACTTACTCTGACCTAGACACTCCTTTATGAGTTTTGCATGCATTACCTACTCAATGATGTAGATGTTAATATTTTTATTTTTACAGATAAAGGAACTAAGAGATTAAGTGATTTGCCAGAGGCCACACAGCAAGTAAGTCTAATCCTTGAGCCTACTTCCTTTTTCACTTCTAAATTGGATACCTCTCTAATAAAAGCCCCATAAAATGTATAAACAAAATGCCATGGCAATAGTAGCTGTAATTAATACCATGAATATTGGGATAGGGTGGTGATGTCACTGATGAGAATAAGGGTGGGGAGGCTTCATGGAATAATAATTAAGCTAGGTTTGGAATAATGTGTAGTGATGTTTCACAGGGTAAGTCTAGGAGCAATACAATGAAAGGAAACTTAAGAGCAAATGCTCTACTGAAGAAAATGCAGGGCATATTAAAGACTAATTATAGAATGGTTGTTGAAAGCTTTGAAAGCAGAGTCTAGGACAAAGGGTGCAGTGGGGGGGAAAATGAGCCTGGAAAGTAAAGTCATAGAAAATTAGTTTAAGGTCTTGAATAAAATGTTAAGGAATTTTTGCTTTAGTTGGTAAGCAATGGGAAGTATTTAAGATTTATATTTGTTAAGTAAGATGCCTCTTACTTATGGATTGCAGAGGGAAAACTTTGGAAACAAGGAGATGAATTAGGAGACCATGCAATAATACAAAATAGGTAGTCTTTAAAAACAAGAAAAGAAGTGCATATAAGAGATAGTTCAAGGAGGACTCTAGTAATCTCAACAACAGATAGGATAGGGAAAGAGAAAAGTCAAGAGTTACTCCGAGCTTTCTGTCCTACACTCTCTTGGGAATCACCAACCCAGGGTACATAGGAGGTAGGAGAATGAAAATCAAGAAAAAAATGGATTTGTGTTTGGGTGTATTGACTTTGAATTATTAGCAGGATATCTAGAAGGAGATGTTTAGTGGCACTTGGACATTGGAGGGATCATGTCTGGCACAGTATGATCTTGAGAATAGATAACTCCCATAAAATGAGCACAGAATCAGAAAAAAACACCAACTCTTGCAGAATGCTTACATCTTAAGAGGGGATGAAGAAAGAGAGGCTAGGGTGAAGTGAGTAGTCAAAAATAAGAACCAAGTCAATAAAGTGCATCACCACATAAATCAACAAAAGATATTTTGAAAGTGTAAAATCAACAGGGTTTAATGCTGTGGAAAGATTCCATGTGAAGATGATGGGGGAAAAGCAAATTATGAGGAAGTGTTCTCATTGTGTCATAACAGAAATAATGGAAAACATTGTTTCAGTAGGGTATTAAGGATAAATGACAAGCTAGAAAGTCAATGAGATGTGAGGAAACGAGTTAAACTCACTTGATTACTTCTTCCCACTGAAATATTCTCAAATAGCACCAGTCTATCAGTCCATTCCTAGGTTTGTTTTCCAACTTGGTCTGGACTCAAGGTCCAGTCACTATAACTGTTTGCAATGATACTTGAATTTTTGACCTTCTCACCTGGTCCCCAGAGTCCCTCATGAAATCCTGCTTTGCTTATCTGAAATCCTGGGAAGATTGTTTTCTCCACTCCAGCTTCTAGACTATCTGAAATAAGTGGAGAAAACTATTTTACCATACAAGTGGATCATTTATAGGTTTATTTTTTTTTACAAAAACTGAGTCTTAAGTACTGTTCAAAATCTGTTACTTATCTCCAGCTGAAGGAAAATCAACACGTAGACACACTAATTACCGATTATTAATTACCCTAATTACCAACTTCCTAACTTTAAACATACTTCTAAGCTCCAATTTCCTCATTCTAAACTGAGCATAGTAACAGTTTTTCAAAAGTGATTGTCGGGGCGCCTGGGTGGCTCAGTCGTTAAGCGTCTGCCTTCGGCTCAGGTCATGATCCCAGGGTCCTGGGATCGAGCCCCGCATCGGGCTCCCTGCTCAGCGGGAAGCCTGCTTCT
Organism: Halichoerus grypus; assembly: GCF_964656455.1. Classification (NCBI taxonomy): domain Eukaryota; kingdom Metazoa; phylum Chordata; class Mammalia; order Carnivora; family Phocidae; genus Halichoerus; species Halichoerus grypus. Next base: position 78,094,158 of record NC_135720.1, on the reverse strand, counting down.
CCCTCTCCCACTCCCCCTGCTTGTGTTCCCTCTCTCGCTGTGTCTCTGTCAAAGAAATAAATAAATCTTTAAAAAAAAAAAAAGTGATTGTCAATATTAGACTTAGTATATACAAATTACTTTGACTAGTTCATAACACATAATAGGTACTCAATAAACAGTAGCTGTAGTTAATACCATGAATATTAGGTAGATCATTCACTACCGTGTATCTCCCAAAGCTTTTTATTCGCCTAACATACTCTTCCTTTGTTTTCATGTGAAGATTTATTGACAATGTCTATTCATTTAAATATTTATTGAGCACCTACTATATTGCAGGCACATGCTAAGTATGCAGTATGAATAAAACAGACAAGTGTCCTAATCTCAAGGAGTTTACTTCTGTAGGTGCTGATGAATACTAAACAACTAAAGACATACTCAGAACAAAATAACTTCAGGTAGTAGTAGATATTATGAAGAAATAATCAGGTTGGTAGAATAACAATGATGGTTGGAGGGAGGGGAGGAGATGATTATGAATAGATAAGAGCCATAAATATAAACTTGTTCAACTCAGTTCCTCCACACTTCAAATTTTTTCTCAAAGTCCATTTTTTCATATCTTCCTCTTCTATAAGAGTAAGATTTGTTTTTATTCTTTGTTCGAAGTCAATCCTTGTTGAGTTCATTTTGTATCTTTGTCACCAACTTTCTCTTATACTCTCTTATATATTTACTTTTTTTCCCAATAAGTTCTTTTTTTAAAAGATTTTATTTATTTATTTGACAGGATAGAGAGAGGGAGAGCACAAGCAGGTGGAGTGGCAGGTAGAAGGAGAGGGAGAAGCAGGCTCCCCGCTGAGAAAGGAGCCCGATGTGGGGCTCAATCCCAGGACCCTGGGATCATGACCTGAGCTAAAGGCAGCCACTTAACCAACTGAGCCACCTAGGCACCCCTTTCCAATACTTTCTTTCACTGAGTCTATAATTATAATGGGGTATTGGAATTATTGTGTATTTCCTTTAGTAAATCTAGAAAGTTGAAATTTAGTACTTCTTTTCTCCCATAATATATCAATTATATTTCAAATATTTTACAATCACTCTAAAGTGACCATTTGAAAGACATATTAGCAATGGAAACATAACACTCTGTACTAGCAAGAAATGCAATGATTACAATCGGGAAAAAATGGAAAAAGAACTTCTGAGAGATGCCAACTTTGAGGAATTTGAAAGGCAGAGGAAAATAGCAGACCTAACCCATCTGCAGTCAAAAATAAAAATGTTTGAAATAGTACACAGCCAATGGGAAATTCAACATTCAAGTGGGCTGATCTCTTCATTTGTAGGTAGGTACACAACATACAACCTCATGCTACATCTTACATCACACATAAGTGATCCATATATAAAACCAACTTGTGAAAGAAAAAAAAATGCATGAAATTCCCCCTAATAATATAATTACAAAAAATGCACAGAATTTTGAACCACTTCAACTATTAGCTCAGTTTTAACTTTGTGTCCATATTCACAGATGCCCTATAGATATTTTTCATCTTTTCTTCCACTGTGTGCCTTCTTTGCATTGCATACTTAGACTCAGAAAAGTAAATACAAAAACTGCAAGCTCAGCCAGGTGGAAAAAGAAGAAAAATGGAGTATAATTGAATAAATCTTCTGAAATAGAATAACATTCACCACTGTTTATTAATCTCTTTAATAGCCCTTTCCCTGAAGAAGGAAAAGAACCAAGACCTTTCAGACCACTCCAAATAACTTTAGCTGCTGGCTCAGAGAGATTTACTCACATAAATCTCTCAAGCTTTGTTTCTTTAAGAAATGGCACTCACTGGGTGCCTGGGTGGCTCAGTTGGTTAAGTGTCTGTTTTTGGCTCAGCTCATGGTCTCTGGGTCCTGGGATGGAGCCCTGCATCATTGGGCTCCGTGCTCAGCAAAGAGTCTGCTTCTCCCTTTCTCTCTCCCCCTGCCTCTCCCCCTGCTCATGCTCACTCTCTCTCTCTCAAATACATAAATAAAATCTCTGGAAAAAAAAGAAAAGAAATGGCATTCACTGTGTAATTTGGCTCAAAATCCACAATCTTGCAAATGTAATTTCCTTGCAGTCTTAAGTGACAGCAAACTTAAGCTGAGCATTAAATGTGTTGTACAGATCACATAGAGACCTGAACATACTTTAGTTGTTAAACTAGAGGAAATAAAGGGGGAGACAAATAGGAAAAGACAGACAAGGATACCAGGACAGATGGGGAAGGAAGAGAGTAAAAAGACATCAGAATTCTTCCAGTCCACTCAGCTGATACCCAGGAATCAAACATAGCTCTGTCCCTTGCATGAAGCTGTGACTAGAGCAGGCAAAATCTGACATAGGTATCATTGTCTCTCAAATGTCTAAGTTTTTCTTTTTTTTTTTGGTCTGGCCAGAGTACTTTACTCAACTGCCATATGACACCATCTCCCATATGGGCTAGACTTGCAGGGAAGAATCAGTCCTTCCTCTTTCCAGTATCATCTGTGAAAGACCACGTGAGAATAGTGAAGGCCACATCCAGTTGGAAGGGTTTCCATGACTAAACATCAAATAAGATGTTGCAGTCACATTTTTGTCCCTGTCACACTTAAGACCAAGCTCCCAAGTAACCCCTTCTGCAGCTGCCTCACTGTACATACCCATCCTCATTCAGTCCATCCCTAAAGAAATATTGACATTGACACATGAACTGCACATAGCTGGCTGGCCTACCATGTCCTTTATGCAGTTGAATTCACAAGGTGACACCAAAGTAAGACAAGTAATGTTCCAATTTAGGTGCCTCCACCTCCCTCCTCTGAATCCTGATCCACTGGCTGCCAAAGCCAGAAGGGGTTTGGGATAGAGTGCTTGGTCATGGGGAAAGCTGCTGTGGTTGGCCCAACAGATGGGCAGAGTGGAAGCTTTTACTTATTCACAGTCTGAATGACATCCTCATCCTCGACTGTATGGCCTTTACCCACTTTTTGAGGATTGTGTTTCACAGACAGACCCCAGACCAGAGTGTATTTAAACTCTTTGATAAGATTTTTGTGAATCTTCATGCAGAAATCCTCCACTGTGGTCCTGGAGTAAGGCAGAACCACCGGGGACCTATAATCTGGCAACTGGCCTTTGGGTTTGGTGTTAATCCTCACTAGTTTCAGATAGTCCCAGATCTTTTCTAATAGGTCATCAATATTCCAGTGGTGATGGGCAGAAATGGGTACACAGTGAGGCACCTTATAGATTATACCCAATTCCTCAATGGATAGCTGATCAATTTTATTGATTAATAAATACACATACATACAAGGGATATAAACTCTGCTTTCTTCCACCAGGTCATCGAGGTCATCCACTGTGGCATCATTATGCAGAGCCAATTCAGCATTGTGAATTCAAATGTCTAACTTTTTAAGTGTATTTAAGAAACATATCACCAACATTATCATATACTGAATTATATCAATAGAGACATAATACATATCATAATATTATTATAGGGAGAACAGTTAGTCCACAGACCCTTTGCTTTCAGTTTCTTGTATTACCAATCAATTTCTCCCATTTTGTCCTTTCCATCAAAGTACTGGTTAAAAAAAAATACAGTAAAATGGAATAAATGGTTTCATCTAAGTGATGTTTCCCTAATGCAAAGCTTATTGATAAAAGTATAATATCTGATACAATGTGCTAAAGAACTTATTTACTTTACTATTTCATTCAATATGAACTATAGAACAATGCATACACATAAAAATGAGCTAACCACAGATTTGAGTGGCAATATATGAGAAAATAACTGTCAATTTCTTTCTAAATTATTTCTCTGGTATTCAGTAAAGTTGTTTGTTACAAGAAACTTTCTTCAACTGCTCTTCAGTATATCTGTAATTAATTTGTACTTCTGGTTCTGAAGAGATGAAGAAGAAATTCTAATAAAAGCATAAAATATTTTGATAGCTTTGAGGATGTTTTGCAAGATAAGACTTCAAAAACTTTCCCACCAAGCTTTAATTCCATTTCTGTCTGTCCAAGGGAAAACATATAGTTCTAATTTTCATTCTGCTTCCTGAAGTTCTCAATTCGCTTTCCTTACTCTTCATCAATTCATGTATTTTCTCCTGCATTTCTCCCGCTAGCCACACTACTCTTGGGATTATCTCTTTATCACTGTCAGTAACCACAGGACTCATTAAAGATAGGATGCCAAAAGTTATTTTGGACTAAGGAAATTGCTATCTCATTAAGAGTTGTAAATATCTATAGATGCCAGGTTACAGAATTTAAAATGTGGTACCAATTTCAAGCTAAAAAAGAAAAAGAAAAAGAGAAAGGAAAGGAGGAGAAAAGGTAGGCAGGCAGACTGTAAGAAAGGACTTCACTTCAAGAATTGGACCTCCTTTCCTTGGGTTCCATGTTGTCATTTATCTTTTTGTTTCCTCTCATTTTGCGGAAGCTTATTCTGCAGTAACTAATGTATATGTGTGTTAAATCATCACATTGTACATCTTTTAAAAAAATCACATAGTACAACCTGAATATATATTATTTTTTGTCAAACATACCTGAATAAAGCTGGGGGAAAAAGGGCACAGAAATCAAGAATGATTTTATTTTTTGCATTCTTGAAAAATATTCTACATAAGTACTTGAATAATAGTTTGCTTAGTTATATAATTTTAAGCTGAGGACTATGTTCCTTTTAAATTTTAGGCTATATTTCCATACTCTGGTGTTGCTTTCAACAATTCTAATGCCATTCTGATTCCAGAGTCTTTGTAGGTAAATGTGTTTTGTTTCATTTGTTTTGTTTCTATTTTAATTCTCTCTTTGGAAAGTTTTGAAATCCTCTGCTTTTTCTGAAAGTTCATAAAAATGTACTTTGATGTGAATCCTTTTTTTCTGGGCTCTTGCTGGTTTCTTTTCACCTGAAGGCCTTTGTAGTTCAGTTCTGGAAATATTTTTGTGTTCTCTTTCTTGAGCAATTTCCTAATGCCTGCTTCCTCTGTTCTCTCTTTATGCAATATCTATAAGCTGAATGCTGAAACTCTTAGATTGATCATCTCATTTTCATACCTCTTTTCTTCTGTTTTCCACTTTTTTATCTTTTGATTCTATTTTCCCAGGGATTTTCTCAGCATCTATTAGATTTTCCTAAATAATTTTATTTTAGTTTACAGGAAGTTTTTCTGATTCTGTTTCTTTACATAAGCATCATACTTTAGCTTTTTGTTTGTTTGTTTGTACTGGATGCACTACCTCTTGTCATTCTGAGGATTTCAATTATAACAGTTGCTTTTGCTTAAGTGTCTGCTAATCCTCCCTGCATTGTCTCTGGTTTTTTGTTTTTGGGTTTTTTTTACTTTTCTTTTTTAAAATTTGTCATACCAATGTGTTGCTGTATCTTGTGTACAGAGGTCCAGAGTATGCAGATTCAGTTTTCCCTGAACATTAATGGCTAGCCTCTTACTTGGGGGAGAGTCACCTGGTTTCCAGGGAGGGAAGATCTGGAGATCCAACTGCACACAGATTTTTCTCCATTCCAAGAAAGCATTACTAACTTAAGGAGCATGGAACATCTTGAGAGTGAGTTTTGCAAGCTGCACTGGTCTTCAGTGAGGTCTACCATAAACAGCAAATCCACACACCGGAGACAAAAATAACAACATCCATAAAATGCTTTCTTGATATCTGTCTTGGTTCTTTCTTGGTATTTATACACATGTGTCATTCTCCCCTTGGTTACTAGATTCCAAGTCACATTTACCTTCTTTCAGTTCTCATGGTACTTCGAGTTCCGTCCTGTGCTTATTTTAGAATTAAGACAATAATTCTGTATATAGATTACACATAAGCAGATACATACTAAAGGAAGGAGCAACAACCAAAAATTTATGACCAAATGAACATAACCTCATGGTTTAAGGAAACATAAAATTCTATAAAGTATCTATTCTAATAATTTAAAGTAAATCAATTCTTTGTTGATTGTTATACCAATCTACCATAGGAAATTATGTAAGTAAAATAGTAAACCCAGAAAGGGATGCTCCATAAAGGCATATTGATTGACTGGATGTTTTTAAAAAGGATACATCCATAGAATTCCTTTAAATAACTGTACCAAGCACTACAAAGGATTGGCTAAAACAACGCTCACAAACTTGGTCATTAAGAAAAACTAAGAACATAAACTAAATCCAGATTTTTGTGAGTTCCCTTTTCTGAGAGCTGCCACTACCTGCTCCTGGAGTCATGCTTGTACTCCAGTGCCCTGTTCTATGGCTCCAGCACATTGGGTAGTTTACAGACGAGCTAACAATGAAAAGTCTGGGCTAGGGTATTTCCAGGTATTTGGAATTGGACCAAAGAGCAGAAAGGTCAGTCAATGGTGGTTGGTTCTTTGTCAAATGATGCAGACTCCTAGGTAAAGGATCCCACTCTGAGGAAGCCATGATAGAGATGTGTAAGTAGAGTACAGAAAACCATTCTTTAGGAAGAAAAGGACAATGAGAGATGCCTAGAAATGGTCATGTGTATTACCCGCAAGAGGCACATGCTAAGAAAATCTGCCCAGGTCCTGGTGAATTTCAGTTCTAGTTCCTGTCATGATGCCCTCACTACCTTTCTATCCTTGAATTCATGGGAAAATCCCATATCCTTCTAGTTAAGCTCTTTTTCCATAAAAACAAAATAAATCAATTTATACAAAGGCATCATTATTATTTTATTGATTCCAAGACACACCTGACAACTGGCATATAAGTGTTCTAATGAGTGTTGAATGGAATACCAGGGTCACATTCCAAATTAGGTGTCCTTTTACACTTAATAAAATATAAACTCTGAAATCAACCTTTATTTGGTAAATTATATATTCTATGTCTTCACCTTATGGTCAAAATCTATGGGATAAACTAAGGAACTATGTTTTGATTTGATAAATGGGAATGATAACTTGACTTTTTTAAAATGCTGAATAAATCCAGTAAAGTTTAGTAATGTGGGAGAAACAAATATATTTGTTTTTCATGTATTTTCTTCATTTTCTCCTTCACTTACATAATTTATTTTGATGTAAATGGGAGCTATACCCCTCAAAGGACTAAAAGGAAATCAAAGAGTACATCTCTCTCAGAAAACATCTGGTCTGGTGAAAGTCCCCTTGAGCTTTGCCCTTGGAGTGAGGAAGCTTTCTAAAGATGAATTACTGAGTGTGGGCAATTCTGTCATGGTGTGAGTGTGTCTGTGGCGTGTGTTTAAGCTGACACATATAATATAAACTTTGCATTTAAGAGCCTGCATGGAAATTAAATTTCTAACTCAAAATATAGCTTGAAGAAACGATTATCAATCCAGTGTGCATTTGTGCTTAGAAATGTTTAGTGTATTGTAGATGAGCTGCCAGAGTGTTAGATTACAACATGCCCAGCATTAGAGAATGACTCATATGAACACCTGTGCTTCAAGGAATAAACATAGTAGCATGAAGTAGCATGAAATAGAGTTAAAGGACTATCCATTAATTGACTATGTGTAACATAATTTCACTGAACCACATAATAACAATAACAATAATTAATAATTAATATATGTATAATGCTCTATTGTGCTAAAACCACTTTAATATACTTGAATATTACCTTACTAGAATTTCCCAACAACCCTGTGAAGTACATATTCACCATAACTTACTAAAGAAGCACCTGAAGTTCAGAGATGCTAGGTAACTTTCTTAAGGTAACACGGCTTGGAAATGGAAGAGCCTGAACTCAATCCCCAAATTCTTGTATCAAAATCTGTTGTTCTTTTACTATCTAATACTGCCATCTAAAGTAAAATATTTTTTTAACTAGCAAGGATCACCTTAACACTGCTTTTTCTCTTTTCAGATTTCTGCAACATGGCTCCATAACTAAGCAAACCAACATACCATAAGGTATGAGATTCTGCACACTACTTCCTGTGCTGCCCAGATGAAGACCTGTTCTCGAAGTCCAAAGACTTTACTGCCTCCAGGAATTCTCCCAGAGTCAGTAGCAGTGTAAGGCATGAGGTCAGCCCCAGGGCAGTTGGTCACTAACAACCAGGATCAATAAATAGAGAAGCTACAATAAGCTGTTTCCACAGCATGGTCAGGGAGGCCCACAGACCATCATAAGGCCATAGCAAGAGTAATATGAATGCTTAAAGAACACTTTGAAAATAAATAATGCACAAACCTGTGAATTACTCTCATCATCCTTGCCATGCCTTTTTGCTGTTTGAAAAAACAACAACAAAAAGACTTATGCTCTGTCTTGTGCTCATTTCATGATCATAGGCAAGTGTCTTCCTTTTATATCCTTTTTCTGTAAAAATGAGGATAATAATTTCTACCTCATAAATTTATTGAGAATATTTTTTAAAAGAATGCATGTATAGTGCTAAGAACCATGACTAGCAAGAAAAAGCCTTGACAACTATTGTTAATTTTATCATTTTTATTAAGAACTAAAGCCACATAGTCCAATATCTGCATTAACATGATTTTACTCTTCCAAGAAACTCTTGTCCAAGAAGCTGAAAGTGCAAATAACTATTTTTTTATTTCAGGAACTTCCTCCAAATCCATATATCCAAACTTTTGACAATCTCTAGTTGTCTCCGTTCTCAGGACAATAGACCATTCAACTGGGCTTATCAAATGAAATGGGCAAAAGACATGAACAGACATTTTTCCAAAGAAGACATACAGATGGCTAACAGACACATGAAAAGATGCTCAACATCACTCATCATCAGGGAAATACAAATCAAAACCATGAGGAGATACCACCTCACACCTATTAGGATGGCTAAAATTAGCAACACAGGAAACAACAGATGTTGGTGAGGATGTGGAGAAAGGGGAACCTTCTTGAACCGTTGGTGAGAATGCAAACTGGTGTGGCCACTCTAGAAAACAGTATGGAGTTTCCTCAAAAAGTTAAAGATAGAACTACTCTACAACCCAGCAATTGCACTACTAGGTATTTATCCAAAGGATACAAAAATGCTGATTCAAAGGGGCAGATGCACCCCAATGTTTACAGCAGCATTATCAACAATAGTCAAATTATGGAAAGAGCCCAAGTGTCCATCGACTGATGAATGGATAAAGAAGATGTGGGGTGTGTGTGTGTGCGTGTATACACACACACAAAGGAATATTGCTCAGCCATCAAAAAGAATGAAATCTTGCCATTTGCAGTGATGTGGAACTACAGTGTATTATGCTAAGCAAAATAAGTCAGTCAGAGAAAGACAAATACCATATGATTTCACTCCTATGTGGAATTTAAGAAACAAAACAGATGAACATGGAGGAAGGGAAGGAAGGGAACTATAACTCTTTATAGTTAAGAGTCTCTCATGGTTTGCCTCTGATAAAAACAGAGGCAAACCATGAGAGACTCTTAACTATAAAGAACAAATTAAGGGTTGATGGAGGGCGGTAGGTGGGGGATGAGGTAATTGGGTGATGGGAATCAAGGAGGGCACTTGTTGTGATGAGTACTGGGTGTTATATGTGATGAGTCACTGAATTCTACTCCTGAAACCAATACTACACTATATGTTAACTAACTTGAATTTAAATAAAAACTTGAAAGAAAAAAAAGAACTACAGAAGAATAAATTTCTGTTATTTTAAGCCAAAAAACATGACTACTTACACTTCCACACTTCCTTGAAATCCTTGTCTCACTGTGGCCACTGATTTTAAACTGTTATGTAAAGAACTTAGTCAGATCCCAATCAGGTTGCTGCTGCAGTGAAAGATCCGTCTTAACAGACTCAAAAAACAAAATATACATCCTTGCCTTCACCTCCCCCCTCAGAAATGTTACTCAGGCTTCAGCAAAATATTGATCTCCCTTACTGGGTTAAAAATAAATGCAATTTTGTTTTATGTTGGTATTCTTTTTTGGTGAGTTAGCAGTTGACATTATTATCATTTTTATGCATATAACCTCAATAGTAAGTAATTTTGGCTATTTCAGAATGAAATAAAAATGTTGGGTTTTTTTTTCAATGTATGTGCATTATTTATTCAAATGGATATTATGTTGTTAGGACTTCAACATTTATTGTTTAGACATAGGCACTTAAATGAAACTTCACTTTTCTTTTGGCCTAGGAATATCATAAAAAAAAAAAAAATCACCAAGATACCTAGAGTACTGGAAGCAAGCAAAGTTTAGGAACATCTGCTCTAACCTATTCTCTGTGCACACTGTGATTGTACAGAATTTAAAGAAAGATTCCCTAAATCCAGGGTAAAATTGACTTTGGGCCTCTTTCCAACCTTCAACCCTACCAATATTTCTATGGGTTTCTCTCTCCCTTTGAATGTTTTCATATGAATTTCTAGATGCCCAAAAGTCCCCCTATCCTGAGGAAAGTTCTCATTTTAATCATTAGGACGATTAATCTTATACACACTAAAGATGGAGCTGCCTCACTCTGGCAATTTAATTTATTCATTCATTCAACAAATATTTATTGAATAGCAGATATATGTTAGGCATTGTTCTAGGACTGGAGATACACTGGTTAGCAAATTTATTACATTAATAGTTCTAATGCCCTGGCAGCTCATTTGTAATTGGCTAAACATTTTCAAGCATAAATGCACACAGGAATGATTATTATTTCTGAAGTAGGTGTCTAATCCAAGTTAAGAGCAGAATTTTCAGCAGAGAAATAGAGACATACCACCTATTATGCTCACATTAAACCAGGACTGGGGTTGGTTATGAAATTTTCAAATGTGTTTTTTCAGCTTTGAGAGAAGCAAATACATGAACGATCAGTCCTATTTTCTCCAGGTTTCCTGCTTTGCTTCTTATCCATTTCAAGAGTTTTCACAAAAATATATTAATTTCTTTATTAGAATCTAAAATCAGTTCTGGATCATTCAACTCTTCTACTAGAACCAAGTAATGGTCTATCCCGTAAGTCCAGCTAATACTTTATCTTGCTGTAGCTCAAATTTTATTTTTCTAAGGACCTCCTGGATACAAGTTCAAATTATCTTTAATATTATAATGTTCTGAATTATCTTCTGAATATACTCTGAATTTTGCTTCCCCCCAAAAAAAAAACAATTAGAAAACTATATGTATTTTTGAGTACACAGAGAACTACATTGCAGCAATTAATAACAGTCAAGTGAAGGTGTAAATGAGTTAAATTCTTGTGTGGAGGTTCCTAATTGCTCTGTCTATATTCTACTTTCCTTGTAACAAATTCAGATAAGTGGAGAGGAGTCCACTAAAATGATGCCTCATTTCCAAACCAAATAAACAAACAAAAAAACAGCTCAGAGCTTTTGTACAAGGAGCTCCTGTTTTGCTTGACAATAGATCAATAAGTGTAGTTTTTCAAACCACAATGAGCAAAGCAGTGCCCTGTTACATCTGTGGAACACATTCAAATGCACTGAAGTACTGTTGTTATTATAATTTCAAAAAAAAAAAAAAAAAAAACCCAGAATATGGTGTTTGTCTTTCTCTGACTGACTTATTTCACTTAGCATAATACACTCTAGCTCCATCCACATTGTTGCAAATGGCAAGATTTCATTCTTTCTGATGGCTGAGTAATATTCTATTCTGTATATATACCACATCTTCTTTATCCATTCACCAGTTGATGGACATTTGGGCTCTTTCTGTAATTTGGCTATTGTTGCTAATGCTGCTATAAACATCAGGTGCATGTATCCCTTGGAGTCAGTATTTTTGTGTCCTTTGGATAAATACCTAGTAGTGCAATTGCTGGATCATAGGGTCAAGAAACAGACTCTTAACTATAGAGAACAAACTGATGGTTATTGGAGGGAAGATGGGCAGGGGGATGGGTGATGGGTATTAAGAGGGCACTTGTGATGAACACCAGGTGCTGTATGTAAGTGATGAATCACTAAATTCTACATCTGAAACTAATGTTGCACTGTATGTTAACTAGCTGGGATTTAAATAAAAACTTGGAAAAAAAAAACAGAATAAAGGAACATACCATTCCCTGTGAAAGTCTGAATAAACCATGCTCCCTTTTCACTCCTCTTTGCATATTACTTTCAGGTAAGGATAAGGGGTACCCAAAAAACTTTTGGCTCTCAAAGCCACACCAAACCAAGAACAAGTTTAGTAATTTTTAGGGTCCATCTTTCTTCCTCATACCAAACTGGTGGATATACAATAAGAGAATGATACTGTGACAGGAAAGGGAGTCACCAAACCAGTGACCCTTTGTGACAATAAATGATTCTTTTTTTCCTCAGGGAAACCGAGGAATGGAACTTCAGCAAAAGGAGCATTTTTAATTCCCATGGACTTAAAAAAAAAGTTCCCAATATATCCTAATTTAAGGCAGGAAAAACTCTACATGAAATTCTGTCTGAATGAATCCCCTGAACCTTTAGGGACAAATTTGCAAAACTAGATATTGAACTTACTCTTCTTTTTCCTTGCCTAGCAACACTCTGCAAGCAGCACACACAGACACACTGCAAGAGGAAGCTTGGATGAGAAAAAGCCTGCTTTTCTCAATTGTTTCCAACATGTTTCAATCCTGAAGGCTTACCTTCAATACTTTTAATGTCAAGGAAAATTAATGATAATATGCACCCAGGGTTAGCCCTGAACCATTTTTAAAGTCAGATGTTTTTATTCCCAGTATCCTGGGAGTAGCCTTTCAAAGTGTTTCTGACAAGCTCTCCCTACATGGACTCTGACTCTTGTCTCTTCCTCTGCCCACTTCCTATGCCCTCCCTCATCCAGACCCACACATTTATACTTTCATATTAATTCAAATCACTGTGCCACTTCTCCTTGGGATTTTGGGCTTAAACTTTAACTCCAAAAATGATGTAAATGTGACTCCCCATTGAGGAGATAGGCATAAATGAAACAGGTAAGAGAGTTACTAAAATAGCCTTTTTGTTAATGACTCATAAAAACACCGAGTTAAAAATATTCTTTCTGTTTTTATCCCCAGGGACTCTGTAATGGAGAAACTACTTTTGATAAATTTCCTTACCTTCAATGTTTTTTCTATATCGTAGCTTCATATAAACTTGTTGATATTTAAGATATTCTTTAAAAAAAAAAAAACCTAGACCTACCAGAGTCTAGGTTCACTTCAACCTTACTCTGGGCTACCTTTTGGCAGATTCTACATGCCCAAAGGGGATGCTGATTAAATGGTTTCTGAACTGGAGTGTGCAGCCTAGGTCCTGATTGCTAGATGGTTCTAATTCCATCTGTCTATAGAGCTACCACAAAGCCAGGTGCTAGTTGTTGCCTATATATTAACACAATAATGCAATTCAATTTGGAAAACAGATGCTTAGCTTCTACTATGTGCCCAACACTTCACATGTAAAAAACTTAGAAAGGCTCCTGGCAAATGGTATGATCTCAAAATATGTTACTATTATACACAAATATATGCCTTGATTCAGAATATACTGATGTTTGAGATTCAATTTTACTACCTCTCTGTCTCAGCACTATGTTCTCATGGGATTCGAATTCAGCATCAACTTTAGATGCTGTTAACAAAGGTGAGATGAGTCTTTCAGTAGTGTGATTTAATTCTCCCCAGGCTCTCACACTGGGGCACTCAGTCCCACTGCCCAGAACGTTTTATGTATTTCCAGATTGGTGTGCTGCTGGAGAAATGCCATGTCATGTGTTTGCATGAAGGACCCCTGATGACATGTACATCCTATTGAATGAGGAACAAAAAGTTGTTCTCCTGAACTTTGAGAAACAAAAGTGTCATTTCCTTGAAATTCAAGGCATTTTCACTTCCGATAATGATTGATTCAATGTTTTGACCCTCTTCTGAGTAGTAGGGACAATAATGGGAATTCAGAGCTCTCGATGGCATAGTGTACACTTCTGGCATTTCATTCCTACACCTACCACAGTGAAGGAAGGCTTTAAAACTTCTAAGTAGGTATCCAAAAAAACTGAAAACAGGGACTTGAACAGATACTTGTGTGCCAGCGTTTATAGCAGCATTATGCACAATAGCTAAAATGTAAAAATAACCCAAAAGCTAAAATGTAAAAACAATTCATCAATGGATGAACAAATAAACAAAATGTGACACAGGCATACAATGGAATATTATTCAGTCATAGAAAGGAATGACACATGTTACAACAATAATGGACCTTGAAAATATGCTAAGTGAAATAAGCCACACACAACAGGACAAATGTTGTATGAGTCTACTTATATGAGATATTTAGAATAGGCAAACTTACAGAGACAGAACGTAGAATAGAGGTTACCAGGAAAGGAGATTACCAGGGAGGAGATGGCACAGGGAGTTAATGTTTAATGGATACAGAGCCTTAGTTTGGAATGATGAAAAAGTTCTCGAGAAGGATAGTGGTAATAGTCATATATTGTCAACGTATTTAGTGCAACTGCATTGTATACCCTTAAAAAGGGTTAAAATGGTAAACTTCATGTTATGTATACTTACCACAATATAAAAAATAATTTTAAAAAGTAGTGTTGCAGGGATTTAGTGACAACATCATTCACATGTTCTATTGATCCAAAGTAAAGTTAAGACAGTTGAGTGGTGTTAAAATTGGCTGCTATTTGTCAATGCTAGAAGTGTTTTATGTTTTTTGTCTCATGTTCTTTTTTGCAATATGTACTCAACACTCTTTCTTGACCATTGCTTAGTTTAGGCCTTCATCATTTGTCTTGTGTATTTTGTTCTATACTGTAAAAACCTCTAATAGGCTTCCTAGTTATTCATTATTCATTTTTTGTGAACAAAACCAATGTCTGATCTTATATCTTTATCTTAACTCTAATTTCTGTCTTAATTATCTTCAATGGCCCCTATAACCTATAATTACAAATAATCAAATACCTTAGGACAATGTCTAATTCTCCTACACACACTTAGACTATGGCCTGACCATTAGCACCAGCTTCCTACTTGTCACCACCGTGTTCCTGCCAGGCTGGACTACTTGTTGCCCTGCCTTCTCCATTCATGACATTTACTATATGTGAAATATATCTTCTCCCTGCCATATTCCCCTTATGATAGTATCAGTCTAAGGCAGCCTAAAACAGCCATCTCCACAAGAGGGATATCCATGACACATGGCCCTGAGAGGTTTTCTCCCAACCAAAGGCCCTTTCACTATGAAGAGGTTAGAAGAGCACTATCAGAATATGGGACATGATTACAATTTTCACATTTCCATTTCAGTCTAGCTCCTCATTACTTGGTATTGCCTTCCTTCAGCTATAACATCTTCAGTCAGGTTTCAGTAATATGTTTCTCACCCTTGGGAGTAAGTTTGCTCTCTCCTTAGCTGACTTGTATATTTTTGTTCCAATTCATTAGGTGTTGAATGCCAGTTTCAGTTTCTGAGGGCAAAACTACCTATGCTTGCATGTCAGTTCACTGTCACACAATGCAACATCCTAGCCCATGCAATATTTAATACATATTCCTATACAAATTCTTCTAGGTTATTAGCTTCATGGAACACTGCCGGGTGATTTATGTCCTTATCCCCACTACCTCTGGGAATAGCTGAAATATAGAAACTCTTGCTTCAATGTGATAGTAAGAAATGTGTTATCAGACAAAAATAGAGTTTATTGATTACTATGTAGACATTAAGAATTAGTGAATTCTTTAAAACCTAAACTTCATTGAAACCAGTAACAATTTGTTTACTCATTCAACAAACTAACATTTTATTAAGTACCTACTAGGCACCATTCTAAATTTGGGGGCAATAAAAAAATATGATGTGGTTCCTGCTATCAAGGAACCCAGGAGTGTAAGAAGCAGAGATTTAAAGACATATAATTCAATGTTTTAAGTGAAATGATAGAGTCATTCCCAAAATACTGGGTGGGGTGAGGACTGATGAACAAAACCTAATCTGGACATCCAAGACAGTTCTCCTTTCATTAAAAGACCTTAACTCATAAACTGAATCTTCAAGAATGAATGGTAGTATAATATAAAGAATCATATTGAGGCCTAGTGTTAATCATGAAGAATTCTAATAATTTGAGTAGAAGCATTTTACCTATCACCTATACCCTAGTCTATCTCCAGGGATCTTATAGAAGAATAGTCTTAAATGGAGGACCCCATGTTTCCTTCATTTTCAGCTAATTGATCTTTGGGGGATTGAAGGCATTTATTTACTTTTAGCTCCTGTGACCAACAGTGAGGATAGAAAAGCAAGAGTATACACTTCCAGTATATAAAATTTAAGTAATTTGGGACTCAAATGTCTGGCATAGGACACCATAAAATTTGGCCATGGTTTATTCAGGATAAAAATGGACAAGACAATGCCCTCAAAAGGATAGGAACAAAATCCTCTCCTTCTGCCCGTTTTCACCAAATGAATTTTCCTGATAATGGGAAGGGTAGCCATTGGGATAAAATAGAGGAAGCATTCTGATAAAACTTTTGTGAATGTTTCTCTGTCTACATCAGATTTGAATCCAGACTTGGCTGACAGGTAGGGCATGTCATGTGGAATATCATGTGACTACTATAATCTTCTCATAGACTCTGCCTAAAAATGCCCTTTGACTTTTTTAATATTCTTTTAAGTTATCCCAGAGCCCCAAAGGGTCACTACCATAAAATATTTGGAGATAATTCCTAGTAGCCATGACAAACAGGAATCTGTTAGGCAAGTGGGTGAAGGGGTAAGAGCATTTCAGACAGAGCAAAGACACAAAGGTGTGGAATCACACAGCCAGCTACACACTACAGGGCAGGTGTTGGTTGGAAAGATTATGCAATTAGAAGCAGATAGGGGCTGATGGGGGCCTTTTACTCCACAGTAAGAAAACTGATGCTGTAGACAATTATATCATATTGAGGGCTTTAACAAGGATAGTGAACATCAGATATGTGTTTAAAGAGTTTATTTAGTCTATTAGCTATTTAGAAAATGGAATTGATGGGAAACAAAGGCTAAATGCCCAGAGACCACCTAGAAAGACCACAAGAGTTAAAGCAAACTAGAACAGAGGCAATAGAAACAGAGAAGGGGTGGGGACATACTCAAAAAATACTTAGGGGTTTATTGGATGTGGCTGGCGAGGGAGAAGTCTCAAGAATTGCTCCTAACTTTTTGGTTTGGTTAGAAGAACTAGGTGGTCTTCTAACCAAACCAAATGGTTTGATGATAACACCATCAAGGGAGGTGATGGTGGTGGTGATGATGGTGGTGATGGTGGCCGTGATGGTGGTGGTGGTGGTGGTAATAGTGGTGGTGATAATGGTGGTGAGGGTGGTGGTGGTGATGGTGAGGGTGGTGGTGGTGGTGATAATGGTGGTGATGATGGTGAGGGTGGTAGTTATAGTAACAGTGGTGATGGTGGTGGTGATGGTAATGATGGTGGTGGTGGTGATGGTTTCTGTTTCTTATTTTACTCTCCACACCTCCAGTTACCTGGACTGTAAGTTTGTTCATCTGATTTTCTGGGAGGCAGCAGATAATACACGATCTTTTATCTGCCTACGGATAAAAGATATTTCCACAGCAAGAGCCTCTCAGATTTTCCTGGAGAAAATAGAACTCAATCTCTTTCATAGTTACTCACCATCTTGTTTTCCTTACTTCTTGATTTTTTTGTCATTCACAGAGAGAGAGAAAGAGTAAAGAGAGTAAGGAGAGAGAGGGTCCTCTGCAGTCCTTGGGTCCTCTGCAGTCCTTCTGACACTCTGACACTCCCCAAAACATAGAAGACAATAAGCCCCATGACTGTAGGGGCTGTGAATATGTTCCTCACCAAGTGAAAAGTACTTAGTAATGAATAAGTGAATGAATAATGCATCTCTGATGTCATTCTTGTTACACATATTTTCATGTTTCTTTGTAGGATTGTAAAATCCTAGAAAGCAGGAACTGCCTTATGTTTTATAGCATTTTTGGTGCCTTATATAGCACCCAACTGCAAACTACGTAGTTAAGGAATTTTTTTCAGTGGTTGAATGAACTCATACAGAATTATGTAAAACAGAAGAGGGAGTGCTCAGCACTGTGAGACATAAATCCAAAGAATAAAAATAGTTCCTGCTCTTGAATAATTGGAAGAACTAAACGAACATACATGAAAAAGTTTGGAGAAAATGTTAACACTGTTTCTGGCCGTAAAAATATTCATGGAGATTAAAAATCTGTGAGCTCCAGAATTGGCAAAAAAGTTTAGAAGAAGAGTTAAAATTTTATTTGGCCCTTTAAGAAGAGATTGGCTTTAAATAAGTGAAGGGAATATAAATTCAATATCTGGGTTGGCAGTGCCAAACTGCAAGAAAATCCAGGATGAGCCCAGCATAACATGATGGAGAGGGCAGGGGGAAGCCCAAGGTAGATGGGACAGGGAAGGGATTGGCAGCGTGAATGAAACTGGAAGCTCTACTCTTTGTTGGAGAGGTAGGAAAAGATGGCATAAGGTCTATGAATATATTTCAATCCCATATTCCTTTCTGTTGAACATGTGTAGAGAAAATACTTTGTACATACTGTTCACTGGTTTGAAACCCAAGTTTCTCCTCAGAGTGTCACGGTAGAGCTAGCGCAACCACCAACTTGGCAGGGGCCTCATGATTTTCCCAGTCAAGCGTGCAGATGCTGTGATGAATATGGAAGGCAGTCTGGGAGAAACACACAGAAACAGATTTATTTTTTAGTAACATTTATTTCCTCTTGGCTCATCAATATTGATACAACTGATAAAACACAATATGAAAAGACAGAAAAGCATCTCTTCTCACCAAAGAGAAGAGCTGAGATGGAATGAAATTGAGCAAAAGGTTGAAAGTACTTAAGTGGAAACTCTTGTAATGCTGCTAATTCGTTTCCTACAGACAACAGAATGCTTCTGAAATAACTAATAGGAGTAACTGCACACGAATAAAGAAGTCACTAAAAGTCAGCATTCTTTCCCATGTATTTCTAATTAAGAAAAAAAGCCCATTCAGTAATAATGTAACAAAATCTTAATCGTGCTATTTATGGTGTTTATGAGTATTTGTTCTATTTTGAAGGTTCCTCTATGAATTCCATTTTGGCAGTTATTGGAATTTTAAGAGATCATCATTCACATGGATATATTTTTCATAGGGTTTTAGTTTGCCACACTCATTGTAGCCAACAAAGAAATTACTGCCTTTCATTTTAACAGTGCTAGCAGTGCTTGGCATATAGTAGATATTCAATATATATTTGTTGAGTTCAATTCTGAGAAGATTTATTTGCTTTGCAGCTAAACATGTAATATAAAATGACTAATTTCTAGAGAAACAACTTTTTTCCCCCATACTCTCAAATTTTCCATACTCTCAGTTTAAAATTTGCTTTGTTTTCTTTGTTTGCAATAACAACAATAAGACATAATGATAATAACTTATTCTGCTCTCTTCTGATGGTAAATTCCATAAGAAGGGAAATCTGGACTGTTTTGTTGGCTGCCTGGCATATAATAGATTGTCAACAAATATTTTTTAAATAAATGAACAAATAAAATTGACTTCCTTGACACCTGTGTGTGTGAGAAATATTCTTAGTAACTTTAATACATGTACACATTTACCTCCCCAAATCTAATTGTACTCATAATTTCTTTGAGACATCTCTTAAGACTATCCTGCTTAGAACTATTCAAAATGGTGTTTTTTAACTACCAAAAAAAAAATGAACAGAATTAGGATTTATCTAATTCTAGATGAACTAGACACAATTCAGAATTTTCAGGAATTAAATGTATCAACTAATTCCTTTCATTTACTAACTATTGAAAACCTAACTTGGTTACTAAAATTTCTGAAGGAATTCCAAATTAAAAATCATAAACACAGCAAAATAAGCATCAGTCTTGATTTAATATTCTTAATTGGGTCATATTTAAATAAGAGAGACTATTCTGCTCTATTGGAATATGAAAACCTTATTCAGGAGCCAAACAAAATGAAAGAGAGTGCTTTTCCAGAAGTATTTCAGCCCAATCCTCATAAAAACTTGTGTGGGCTATCCATTATTTGCTGCAGTTTGGAAACTTTTTAGACTTTGGAACAATTCCTTCAGAGAAAAGGGTTTGCAAAGAAGTAGTATGTAAAACAGATTATTAGAGTTGCTCAAGTGGCAAGTGGGGGTGGGTGGGAAACCATGAGGATCTAGGGAATCCTGTTATGCACAGGGAGTTGGGGACTAACAAGAGCTTGATTCTAAGCACAAGACTCCACTAACAAGACTGCCCAGGTGACCTTCCAAGCTTCAGAATTCTCATCTGTAAAAGGGAAAATATGACCTATCTTATGCAATTGAGATGACTGTTTGAGGTATTCAGTGTAAAGCCTGAGATGCAATAAGTGGTCACCAAATGGTATAATGGCAGAAAACGTTGGTACTCCACTCCTCTCCTTGGATCTCTATTCAGCATTTTAGTGCACTTTACCCAACTCCTCCCCTTCAGTGAGCACTTACACTTGCTTTTGGGAGAACCCAGGCAGGGATAGGTGAAGTGCCTGGAAATTCACATCACCAACCCATCTGGTCCACCCCATGGCCCTTACCCAGTGACTGAAAAGTACTGAAAGGAGTATTTAAGCCTTACTATTCATTATACTACCCCACTTCAGGGTCAAGCTAAAGCCATCTCTGGCACTTGGACTTAAAAAAAAAAAAATTACTCCCTTACTTGTCTTCTTGCTTTTCCCTGTCCTGCTGCCCTACTCCCTTTATAGATCTTCCTGGGTGTGCTTCTTTAGCAAAGAACTTACACATGAATACCCTCTTTAGGGCCAACCCTAGGCTACACAACCTAAATGGGGATCAATGGATGTTTATTAGCATGGGATACAAGGTACTGAATAAAAACCCCAACCTCATTTTCAGACACTCAGCCCCATTACATCCTCTCCATGGCTACTCTAACTCTGCCCCAGAGAAGCCTTGGGGCTCCCAATACACCATGAATGTACATGCCTCCCTTTTTTCTGTTAGAATGCCTTTCTCTGTGAGAAATGCCTAGTCATCCTTCAGGACCCTCTTCAAATGTTCCCTCCTCTGTGATATATGCCCTGAAATCCCAGCAGAAATAATTGCTCCCTCTGTGAGTGTCCTTAAATTGTATCCATATCTCTTCTATAAAATACACCACATTGTACTGGTGAGTGTCTGGGAAATTTTTGAGAAGATTGACTTCATACTACTCATTTACCTTTGCATTTCATCTAGTTCCTCTCCAGCCATCCTTCCACTCCCCTTCTTCCTTGTCACATACATGTCCAAGACCCTTTACCCAAACCCATATAACTACATGAGTTTTGGAATTCAAAACTTTCAGCACTTAGAATGGTAGAGGCCATGTACCACATCTTACAGAATATTCCTAGCAGGTTCTGGGGTGGTACTTCAAAGCTGAATACATCACAGTTTCTTCAGTGAGATATGAGTATTTACATTAAATGGGATAAATAAAAAATGCATATAGCCTCGTATCCATTCAGGTCATGTTTTGCAACTAAATGAATTCAGGATTTTTAGAGCTTTTTGGATTTCAGATTTAAAATAAGAGGTTGTAGACCTTTAATAGAAGCTCAATATGTGCTTATTGAACTGGACCCAAGAAGACATTCTCTCGTTGCTGTTTCCATTTAATTTCCTTCCCACTTAAAGTTATTAAAAGCAGCTTTTTTAAAGCTCCTGGATACAACTGCTTTTTACCAGAAGCCAAGATGAACTGCCCAAATTATCAGATTTCCTTACTCAATTCCTAGAGAAACAGATTATACTGTTTTGCTGCTTCTCTGAATATCAGACCTATGAAGGAAAGTCTTCTATGTCAATATATAAAAATTGCAGAACCTTGGAATAGTCAAATACAATAATTTACAAAATCTGAGGCTAGCAAATTGCTTTAATGTGACTTTCCCTTGGTTTGTACCTGGCTAATAATAATCTCAGACACAAAAACTAAATCCCCCAAAGAGATGGAATCATATTTGATGGCTGGAAGCATTTTAGAGGTCACCTAAAATCCCTTCATTTAAAAAATGATGAAACCAAGGCTCAGAGATGTTAACTGACTTTCTCAGGTCCACATAGTAAGTTAGTAAGCAATGCTGAAACTAGAATCAAGATCTCTAGAAAGAGTCCCCTTTTCTCCATGCTATCTTGCCTCAATAAAATAGGAGTTCCTCTGACCCTGATCCTTTTAGTCTCCTATTCCAAAGGCATGTTATCCTATTCTATTCTCTGAAAAACTGCACTGCATGCATGGTACACTTCCTGGTTCTGCATACCAAGACTGTCATTTGAAAACAGTGATAATAGTAGCTTTCCCTTTACTGAGTCTATATAGTATGTCAGTCTCCACTTGGGGCCTAATAAAAGGAAAATATAAATGGAAGATAATATTACCATGAGCAATTGTGGTTCTAACAGGCATACATTAAAGGCTTAATAAAATTATTTTTGAAATATTCTTAGATTTTTTTTAAAGTTACACTTACAGTGAAATAAAACATATTAGGCTTATTAATCAAACTCTTAATATAAAATGATTCCAGAGTTCAAGACCTTTATAACCACTTTATTGAAATAATGTCAATAAAATAATGTATTTAAATGCTACACACAAGTGTGCCTGGGTGGCTCAGTTGGCTAAGCGTCTGCCTTTGGCTCAGGTCATGATCTCGGTGTCGTGGGATCCAGCCACCCTCCACACGCACACCGCGGGTAGGGCTCCCTGTTCAGCGGGAAATCTACTTCTCCCTCTCCCTCTGCCGCTGATCCCCCTACTCGTGCTCTCTCTCTCTCCCCCTCCCCCTCAAATAAATAAATAAAATCTTTAAAAATAAATAAATAAATGCTACACACATTTTAATTTGCTGTCTCTGTAGTATCACTTAAATAGGGATTTTGAACTAAATTCTAATCATGAAATTTAAACATGAAAAGATCAGTTCAAGGAAATAGTTATTTTAATGTATATACCATAAACCTTGAACATGATTTTAAATATCATCACCTTATTTAAGGAGTTGCAAGTATTTCCCATTTCCCAAAGCATTAGGCACCATTGAACTTCATAAATTTCAGAAAGAAGTAATAATTTTTCAGCTGAGTTTTATCTACAGAAAAACTAAGTTGCGGAAAACTAAGAGAGGGGGGAAAAAGAACTTTGCATCTCTGTTTCCTATCACATCATAGTATCCCCAGAGGATTTCCTCCTCCACTGGCCACCCTCTTCCTTCTTATTTTGGAGAAAGTGAAGAGAAATTAGGACAAAAGTGAGTTCATACCTGCCCAGAGAATGCGAACATACAGGGGATGTGAAAATAAAGAAAATGAAAGTTTAAAACATCAATTTCCGTCCACTTTAGGCCATTTGAAATACAAACAAAAGAATCTCAAGATGTTCTCCCATCAGTTTATTCCTTTAAAAAGTAATGATTACCTTTAGGGAAAACATGTGAATGAACCCCTCCAGCAAGAGGTAATCATAGCATTGATTCTTTCATAACCACACCAAGTTTCATTTGGGTTTCTTAAGAGAATGGCATAGCTCCACGTTTTCATTTGACTAATGATCAAATTCCCCAACCAATGTAATCAGAACAACTAGGTCACTGAGCACTCTTAATTAATGAGAAATTCAAAGCCAATTTCATACACCACCTAGGTTTAATTTTCCATTCACCCTGCTGCTATTAATTTGAAGGCAGTAAAATCGCTCTAAGATGTTTGGCCAAAAGTAAGATGTTTTTACTCAAATTTATCTTTAAAATGGCCATTGGCACACAACCGTTAGTTCCACCCTCCCCCAACATACACAGACTTCAAGTATCTCTGTAACGATGTTACGTGAAATGATTTATTCTGTTGATTACAAGAATAGCCAGTAGAAAGTGAGAAGCACCAACTTGAAGTGTCAAACAGGCAAAGATAATGTGGAGAAAAGAACTAAGTAAAAACAAATGCAAGGATTTTTGTTTTGTCTTTTCCCCACTATACCTTCAGTACCTAGGACCGTAGCTGGCCCATACTAGGCACTCTGTAAAAATTTACTGAATGAGTAATTGCCCTGTTCTTCATCACTCATACTTGCCATATAGTCCCAGGTATTGCCTTTGAAACTCCATTAGCCTTCTCTACTGGACACAGCCAGGGAGACATCAACCCTGCAGGCTGGTACCACAGAGCACCCACTGACAGACCATCTCTAGTATCACTACAACATGAAACATCTGCTAGCACTCAGTATACTAAGCTGGCTTTCATAAAAGTGTCCCCCACTTCAATTCAGATGTTACCTAGAAGTCACTTTTTTTTATGCCCATGGGAACAATTGAGATTTGATGTATAGCAGCCTGGATTCAATCAGGAGATGGAAGGTTACCCTCCAGAATGGAGGCAAAGAACATGTGATTAGCACCAGTGGTGTAGACACACAAAAGTGATGAGAGCCCTCTAGGTTGCAAAGGGAATCTGGGAGCCAGTGGAGTTGGGTGGCCTTGGACACTGGTCCAGGCAAGAAGCCTTTGGGACACCAGTTCCCATTTCAAGAGGGGTATAGAAAGGGTATCATCAGACAAAGGCTGTAAGGTGGCTGAGGATACTGAGCCCATGGCTGGGGCAGAGCCCCACCGCATATTTGCACTCTGACACCACGGAGACTGCCCACCCCCACTTCCATTTGCTGCAGCACGAAATAGCAGGAGAGCCCATTTCCTACAATGTCACTCCAGAGCCTTTTACTGAGAAAAGTTAATAATACGCTTACTGTGAAAGGAGAGAAGGCTAAAGGAATTGCCTCTATTATCACAGGGCATATATTAAAGAGTAAGTCTGGAGCTAAAACGCAATAAATTAATAATGGCACAGACTGTTACTTCGAAAAATAACATTGTGTGCTTGTTTTTGTGTATGGGCCAATTGACATGTACAAACCTAAGTCCCAACTGGGACATAAAGCAACCTCCGGAGAACTGTCTCCCTAAGTAGGCATTTTCCTAGAGGTTACCTCAAAGTAAACTCTCAAATTGGGGGCAGGTCTAAAATGATAACCAAGTCAGGTTTGGAAACATTTCTTCTGAAATATATCCAGACGAGGCCCTATAATAACCAACTGTCCTAAATAGCAGTAAGACTTTACCAACAGTATAATGATTACAATTATCATAAAGAATCAATCCATTCCCATTCTCCTGATTCTGATATTTATGCCGACCGTGAAGTTGTCTAGAGGACATTGTTGCGTTTTTTTTCTTCGTTACCTAAAATTACACAATATTTCAATAACTCAATTCTTCACCAATGAAAGTCTCACATATATCATACCAAACTACTTGCTACATCCATTGCAGTGTAAAAACCAACCCTCATTGTTTTGACCCTTAGGTCAAAGGATCCTTTGATTCTTAGGCATATAGAAAGTATACATAGCTCCAACAACAAAAAGCATTATAATCCATTAAGTTAAGAATTGGCAAACTCTCCAGTGAGTTTCTATATATCTGAAACTATAATAAGGGAAATAACTCAAACATTTTTATTTCTAGAAATTCCCCTCAGCTCCAGGTCTTAGAAACATGTTCCTCAGGAAGTCAGTTTAATCTTTCATGCACACCCTTTGGCTTTCCTGAAAAATTACAATTTCTGATAATTGCAAGACTGCTTCAAAACTTTAAGCATAGAAGAAGAAAATAAAAGGAGTCAATTTTACTCTTTAAGATAAACCAACTCTAGAGTTTGTAATTTATCCATCTTTCCCTAAAATAAGTAAATAGGAAAGAAAGTCTTCATATTACTTTGTGACTCTGAAACTTTGGGAGGATCCAGAAGGCCAGAGTCATAAAACCTATTAAATATTCTTCTACAACATGACCTGAGGGGAAAACTCCAATAAAACTCAGGGAAATATTAGAGTGTAAAGTGAAATGTTTCTCCTCTAAGAGTGAATATCACCTTGAAAGACAAAAAATTAGTTAATAAAGAGTAGGCCCCCATCTTGAATTTTCTGGAATAATCCTGATTATACCATGCTTCCTCGAGTATCCCCTTACTGCATTTCTAAATGTATTTGTTTTAAAACAATTTTCACTTAGATTAGCCAGGTACCATCGTGGAGGAAGATTTAAATTCCTCTTGAAAAGAGGCTTGATACACTGCTTTTTTAAAAAAAGATTTATGTATTTTGAAAGAGAGAGCATGGGGGGCGGGGAGAAGCAGAAGGGGAAGGAGAGAGAGAGAGGATCCTCAAGCAGACTCCCCACTGAGCAAGAAGCCTAACACACAGGTCTCCATCCTAGGACCCTGAGATCATGACCTGAGCCAAAACCAAGAGTCGGCTACTTAACCAACTAAGCCACCCAGATGTTCCTGATAAATTGCTTTTTACTGCCCAGGGAAGGTCTGGAAAAACTTGGTGAAAGTTAATAAATTATGCTCTCAGTTTGTAAATTTTTATATTTTCAACTGTTAATTTATTAAACGTTGTCAGAACCTCCATTTTCCTATAGCCCCAGGAACCCCTCCTTGTACAAATGCTTGCAACAACTAACAATTAATGAAGCATTAGAGGCAAAGAACATATGTTTTGATTAGTTATGCCATATATGCAGTTCAAACTCCAACTATGTAGCTGGGAAAGAGTATGCCACTTAGACCCTAACCTACAGGTGTGTTAATCTCTACTATTCAAACTCCAGGCTCATTTTAATAAACTGAAAAAAAGCAGCTGCCCTTATTGATTTCTAATTATCTATTACATGATTTATAACCAGAAATAGCGAGTGTCCATTTCTCAAGAATCAGGTAATGGTTATAACTGCACAGTTCTACTGGAGGATTGAGCTATACCCAGGTTTAAGAGAGCAAGAGCATTACTTGAATAAAATGTTCACTGAGTGACCACATGCTATGTGTCTATATGTAAGTGTCATAAGATGTTAAATTTGCCTTTTCCTATGTTCTCAGAGTTTCTGCAGAATAACCAGTGAATATCACTTATGGACAACATGTTAAGATACAAAGAACTAGTTCTGAAACCCTTGGCTATCACTCACTTTTGAGTCTCACAGCGCAATAGCAGAGGGAAAGGGCCATTTACCACATTTAAAGCTAAGGAAGGTAGCTTTTGAGAACCACACAGAGAGCTGGAGTTTGGGGTATGCAGTCTTATGACTAACTGTTACCTAGAAAATTCGACAGTCAGGAGGATGGCTGCAGTTTCCCCTGAAGATGAGAGAAGAGATGGCTAGGTGGGAATAGGAGTGAGCTGCACTTCCACGAACAGCAAGGTGAATGTGCTTGTTTCCCATGCACCAGATATGGGTCTGACAAAAAGCACACCTACAGGAAGGTGTTCCCAAAATGATTCCAACAGTCTGGGGGGATGGATCTCTAGAGAGAAGTTTTAAGCAATGAGGGCATTATCTAGAACAAAGATTTACAAATACAGCAACCCGAAAAAACACTGCACAAGAGAAAGTCAGTATTTGGAAACCTGCCCCAATTGAAAGCATTTTAACAGCCAAGAGAAACTTTTTAAGTCACCCCAGTTATATACAACCCTTTTGCTTCCTTTACTTGTCTCATCCCTTCTCCATTCTTCCCTACCCCAAAAGGCTAAAAGCAGAGAATGGGGAAGGAGGAAAGTATCAGAGGGGGTAATGAAAAAGATAGCCTGCACTCCTCATCCCGCTGCACAGCTTGGGACCTGAGTCAAGCCTGACCTGGAGGAGAGAAGTTGGACTGCGTGAGATTGTGAAACTTTGGTATTAGACAAGACTAGATTTTTCAACTCCTGAAAAATGAAATAGTTCTATTTATTATTACCTGAAAGTAACTGGGAAAGAGAGCCAAACAAAGACACAAGGCCAAATAGGGAACAAAGTACCAGCTTTGTTAACAGCTTGATGAAGCCCATTAATACCTCAAAGCAATGGTCTAATGAAAGCTGGATGGAAACCATACCTTGTATTGGAATCTCTAAATGAAGTTTCTTATTTTTTCCCCACCCCTCCAATGAGTCTGTGGGTACATCACCCACAAATGTGAGGGTGGGTCTTTACTGCTGCAATCTAAGGAAAATCCAACATAAAACATGGACATCAATGCAGCAACAAAGGCAAGAGGAGACAGCAGGAAAAACCATACTTTTCCCCAGCGTCCAGGACTGTGCTGCATGTGTTGTCTGGTCTATGTCTGGGAAATATCCCAGTACAAACTGTCATATGGATGAGAAGGATCTGAAGATCTTCCTGTAGGAGAGGTAGGGATCCTGGGATAAAGGGTAGGGAGTGAAGGCAAACTCACAGGACTGGTGGAGCCTGAAGGTCCTGAGAAGCTGGGTCCTATCTCAGGCTCCACAGGAAGTAGAAGGACTGCCTACTCAGGGTCATACTTCACCCTTTAATATGGTGACATTTTGCCACGTTACCTTAGTAGAAAAACATGGCCCTGTGTCTGATCAATCTGAGCATATTTCTTCCTTGAGTAAGGGCAAGACTTTGGAAGGAAGGGGAAGGTGGAGGAAAGTTTTCTCCTCTGAGGGACAGAAACAGCTCCCATAACCTTACTTGATAGCTTTTTGGAAAACTGCTTATAAAAACAGACTTAGCTCCTTTGATGAAATGACACTTATGAACTAGAGTGAATAATTTGTCTGAAGTCACCTGATTAATAGCTCTACTCCCTACTTCCCTTTATGCTCTGAACACTTAATGTTTGCTAATGATGCAATTCCATTACCCAAGTTTCTGGCAATTTAAACCTCATCATGTCTTCTTCTGACCTACTCTAAGAAGTCTCAAATAATTAGACAGCTCTTCACAAGTACCTATTTTACGGGCAAAGCTCATAGGAGAAAATAAATGTATTCCAATTCGTGGTGATACCAAACTCAATTATATTATCTAATACCTGTGTGAAATTCATAATCTGAGTCTGGACCAAAATGACACAAATTAGAGTGAAAAGTTTCTAACTTTTCAGATTCTTCACATATATCAATAATAATGACAATGATAGCACACCATTTTTTAAGATTTAATTTATTTATTTGACAGAGAGAGGGAGTACAAGCAGGGCGAGTGGCAGGCAGAGGGAGAGGGAGAAGCAGGCTCCCCGAGCAGGGAGCCTGATGTGGGGCTGGATCCCAGGACACTGAGATCATGACCTGAGCCGAAGGCAGACACTTTACCGACTGAGCCACCCAGGTGCCCTGATAGCACACCTTTATTGTTTATCATGAACCAGGCACTCAGCTAAGCACTTTATATACTCCATACTGTCTATATACCCACAACAACCTAGAATCCATTCTTTTTTCATCTACAGGAGATGAAACAGTTTAGCAATTATAAATGACTTATCCAAAAACATACAGCTACAAAGTGGTCCAATCCAGGTCCTTAAGATTTATACCAAAATGCCTCTCATCAGAATGCAGGATATCCGGAGTTCTGATTCTTACATTGCTACTGCTAGTGCCTTAAAGAAAACATGTTTTATATTGGTGATATAAAAAGGTATGCATGCCTGTTTCAGTTGTTTCCTTATTGGCAATTACTACCAAATATGAGTGGTCATTTTGAGATAACTTAAAAAGAATAAATGAAAATGTTTCAACAGCCCTTTATCAGTCTTCCAGGAACCTTTGGTGATTAACATTATTTTAAGCTAGTAGCTTAAAATGTTGGTTTTATTTATTATACTGAATATTTACTTCTGTGTGGGCAGTACAGTTTTATATTTCTGATAGAAATTTTACTTTAATTAGAATAGAAGGTGATATGTTTGTGTGTATGTTGTCTTGCTATATTTTAAATGTTTATGTCAAATGGTAACAAAATGCCTTCTGCCTTTTGTTGTATATATGTATATATCCTATATTCCCATCAAGATCCAAAGAACAAGAACCCTATACTTGCCTTCATGGCAGCTAATGTGGAGAAATCTTCAAGGTTAAATAAAGAATTGTTGTTTTATCTCATTCATAAGGATTCAGAAGAAGAATAATATGACTCCAAAAAAAGGTAACAGTAGTTTAGGAAAGACTAGAAATGTTTCAGTTGTTAACTCCTACGGCTAAAGTGCACATAGTCCAGCTCTATCTCCTGATTTCTTTAAAATCTGAGTGTTCTATAAATATACACCCCATAGTAATGGCGCAAACAAGAAGCAGCATTCTGGGTAGCATTTGTATTCCAGGAAATGAAGGCCGAAGCCCTTTTGCTGCCAATACCTCACCTCAAACAGCCTTGGTGGCACTGAGTGTGTCATAGGGGCATCATCTGAAGGCCTGTTTGGGCCACTGGCACCCTAGAGTGCCAGTTCTGGAGAGGCTCAGCAGGACCAGAGGACCCCAAGAGATACCGAGGAGGGCTGGTCTCTGAGTTCACATGCTCTTCCCTGCTCCCTTTCTTTCCTCTCAGCTTCCATTCAGCCTCAGAGAATTCACCGAGTCAGAGCTGCACTGAGTGCCGCTGGACAAGAAAGACCCCTGAGTAACTGCATCGGAACGAATGCACACCCTTCAGTAGCCCAGCCTGGGACTCAGAATGGCTCTGGGGTCCTCCTTAGACGCACCTGCACCAATTCCTTTCTCCTTTTCCAAACCCTGAGCAAACATAGGACTCTCAAGGCAAAATTAGAAAAGTTTTCCTTGGGGGATGTTGTCTGGGTCCTTACAAGGCCTCTATCCCCCGATGCTGAAGCAAAAAAAAAATCAGCAGGATTGGGGATCCTTACTGGTTACTTGCTGCCCAGGGAATTTCCGAGGTACTTTTCCACCTTTACTGGGGAACATACCAGAAATTCTCCTCCTTGGCTTACTTTCTAAGCACCTAAATATGGTTTACTAAGTACAAGACCTGAAGCAGTGCATCTGACTCCATCCAGCGTGTCTAAGTGAATGGGATGAGCTGAGCTGTCAGGTTTGTGCTGCTTCTATTGCAGCTCAAGGCACAAGCCCATCTCACAGAGCCCTGGAATCTTCCAGCTGCTCCCAGACTCTTCCTCTTCCTGGCACATGAGTATGAAGGACACAGTCACAGAGAAGGCTGAGCCTTGGAGAGGTAAGTAAATGTTAATTTACATTTCAAAGGTGTTTTTACCTGTTTCAGGAAGACATATCCTTTGCTCTTTAAACACCCATCTACAATCAGCTCTGATGCTGTATGGACCTTGATCCACCTCTCACAGATTTGCTAGAGAGCTTTAAACCCTCCTAATCTCAGGCTGGATCACATTTGACTGGTAAAGTTTTTAGCTGAGTATTAGCTGCAATTGCCACTTCATTTGATCATTAAATAGAGGAATGAATTTTTTTTTTTTCTCTTGACTCCTTTAATCTTCTCCTTATTAACAAAAAAAAGGCCTTAGGTCAGGAGGCTGGCAGGGATATCTAGTGAATTACTGATCTCTTTGGAGAAAAGCTCTGTATAAACATAAGGTATTATTGCATCTGACCATTCTAAGACCAAGCTTTCTGTCCTTTACAAAACTTCCACCTCCTTTAGGGCTTTATGAATAATTGAAAACACCATATTTGTGTCTTCCTAAGTACTTCCTACATAGTATTACAAGATAGTTTAGTAGAGTAGAGACAGATTGCCTGGGCTCATATCCCAACTCTGGTAATTTCTAGGTTTCTTGACCTTTCTGTGCTTCAGTCCGCTTATCTGTAAAATGTTCATTTAATAGGGCTTCCCTAATAAAAAATTGTGCAGAATGAGTTAATATATGTAAAGCATTAAAACAGTCACTGGCACAGGTTTGGATTCTATAATGTTAGCTATAATTTCTTAGAAAAACCTGTCTAAAATTGAGACAGAGAGGGACTGGACTCAGGTCCCCTCAAACCCTAATTACCAAATGCAGCATGCCAGGAGAGTTAAGTCTATGCCCTTTAGTAGCATATCTTGCAGGAATGTGGACGGAGGATGCTTACTGAAAGGAGGAGGCTTACTACAAAGACTGGCAAAAACCCGACCAGTCTGTGCCAAGATAGACCCCAGTACTGACCTTTCACCAACTCTTTCCCTCATTATAATACTAAGAACCAAGCCAGGGATGGAGATTTAACGTACTAATTAGACATGCAACACATGAAGAAGCATAACCTTTAAATGCATAAGTGCTAATAGACCCCCACCTCTACTTGCTCAGATGTCAACATTTTCCCACCTAAGTTTCTTTAAAACACTCTTCCTGACCTCTCCTTGGGGAGTGGGCCTGAGGATTCTCTCCTTTTTGCTGCCTCCATTGTGCTTAAGCATAAGCCCTGATAAAGCCTTGCCTGGAACTCCCAAGTTGGCCTCTTACCAATTTCTATTGTTTAGAGAGCCCAAGAGCCCAGTTCAGCATCAAAATGATATATCTTAAAAATTCAAAATGAGGTTAAACACTGAATTTTTACTCTTTGGAGTTATCCATCATCAGGATGTGTCAACCTCAGCAATAAGCTCCACGTGTGTCACCTTGAGAAAACCCTTTATTTTTTTCTTGAGTTTTGGTTTCCTAGTCTGTAAAATGGAGACAAGAGTGATGCTTACTTCATAGGATTGTGTCTAGCAAATGAGGCAAAGAATGGGAAACTGTGTGGTGAAATTCTGAGACCTGTCACCTAGCCCAAAGCCAGAAGAATAATGCCTGCCAAGTGAAGTCAGGTAATACAGAGCAGACAGAGTTGCTCTTTGCAAGGCCATAGTATTAATGATCAGGTGAACAAGGTCTAGCTTTGGATCTCCAAAAGGCTGACACAGAAATGGTTGAGAAATCAAAGTCAATGTAGGTCAGAGAGGAACAGAATACAGAAGAATAACTTTTTGAAGCAAATAGGAGAATATTCCCAATATTTTTTTATCCTCAAACAAGGTCCTTCTAGTGTAAAATATGCCTTCATCTTTCCACTTATGTTACACAAATATGTGAGAGGATGAATAGTTGAATGCTGTCTTAAGAAGAGCTAGGTTCTCTAGTGAAGAAAGAAAGGAGATGGAAACATTAGGGCTTCCCACAGGAAAGAGGGCAAAGGCCATAGTGCAAGATGTCTAGATGAACTGGCACCATCCTCCCTTGCCCATTTGAATCTTTGTCCACTCCTCCCTCTAAGGGGAACATATTCAGGAGCTGGCCAAAGGGCCGTACCAAATTTGAGCATTGGACACAGGAATTAGTCAAACTGGTTGAATATTTATTAACATAGAATTAGTTTTGACAGAACATGGATGAGGTTGGCTGCTAACAGGCATTATTCAAGATTCAAGCCTCAAGTTCAAAGCAGGGGGTGTTGCTCTGTCCTGGTCAGGACCACTTCTGGCAGAAGTTTCTAGGCCAGTGCATCTCAGTCTTACTTTCCACCTATCTCACCTGGGGGTCTTGTTAAAATACAGATTCCTGGGCGCCTGGGTGGCTCAGTTGGTTAAGCGACTGCCTTCGGCTCAGGTCATGATCCTGGAGTCCCTGGATCGAGTCCCGCATCGGGCTCCCTGCTCGGCAGGGAGTCTGCTTCTCCCTCTGACCCTCCCCCCCTCTCATGTGCTCTCTCTCATTCTCTCTCTCTCAAATAAATAAATAAAATCTTTAAAAAAAAAAAAAAAATACAGATTCCTATTCAGTAGCTTTGAATGAGGCCTGAGATGGAGTACTTCAACAAGCTTCCAGGTGATGTTGCTGTTGCTGCGCCAAAGATCGGATTTTGTGGAACAGGGGTCTAGTCTCTGGGTAAGTTCCTCAGAGAGAAAGATTTTTGACAGTGAGTGACCTCAATCTGAGAGCTTTATAAGAGTTACAAGCTCATTTATTATCTTGCTAGATCTCTTTAGAACTCTCTAAAGGTTGAAAGGGTTTGCTTAGTTTCAGTCTCTAGGGAGGGGGTAAATCATTCTCATTCTTTCAAGAAGTTGTGTATTAAAAAATAAGATACTAGACTTCCCTGCTGCTCTTTCTGAGAGTCCTGCCCACTAAAGACCAAAGAGCTCTTCAGGGCGTGTCTTCCAGGCATGTTTTCAATGAAAAATTGAAAACACCACATTTGTGTCCTCCTAAGTACTTCCTACATAGTATTACAAGATAGTATAATAGAGTGGGGACAGATTGCCTGGGCTCCCTGTGGAATCCTGTCACTGTTTCTACAAGTCAGAAGTGTCAGATCAGCCCTAGTAGTCAAATCAACCACTGGGCTGGGACCAGAATACCCAGCTGTGACATAATGGGTTTGACAAGAATCTCTAAGGACTCATTATGCTCTGAAGAGACATGATTCTAAGGTTCCTGTTTCTCCCATCAAAGTATGAGGAATTTTTGTTTTAGTTGTTTTAATCAGAGGTTAATGCACACTACTCAGAACAAAAGGGGGGTATCAATACAACCTGCTTATCCTTTAATGAAGGAGATGGCACCCCTTCTTGTGACACCTGATTATGATAAATTTAAATCAGGCATGCAGTTACCAAGGGAAAAAACAACCTCCTGCAAAGTAAGCTTTAAAAAATTCTTCACAAACAGTCAAATGAATTCATCCATTTTCTATGGTGCAGACAAAATTAACTTTTTCTTTTTACCTTGAACACTAGTGTATAATCATTTTGAACAACAACAACAAAAAAGGTATCTATCTAAATATACCCAATGGCTTATCTTCACCTCCTTGAAGTTGCCACTGTCCCCTTTTTTTCCAGTAACAACCACCATCTTCTAGCAGAATACATAATGTAGGTATTTCTTATGTTTATGGTTTATTGCCTATCACTGTCCTAGAGTGGTCCTCCACCCCACAGAGGCCAGGATCTTTTTTTCTCATTGTTTACTGAAAAACTTAGAGTAGTGTTTGGTATATAGAAAGCATTAAAAAAAAAAAAACCTAAAAACTAAAACACCTAATATCTTCTAAATCCAAACCCCAAAAGTAAAATGGTATGAAGAGGAAAGGAGAGACACATTAGTGCATATAGATTAAATATGTATAATATGCATTGTACCTGCTGGATGATTAAAAGGCTTCAGAGTTTTAGAATAAGTTTTAGTATAAATAGTCATATTAACTAATGTCAACTGTTTCATTGAAAAGATATAATTCAAACAAAAAGAAATGGCAATATTTGTAGTAAAGCAGCTTATTATAACTAATTTAATGACAGAGGAGCAGGAGCAGATGAGGGCAAACCATTAATTTTTTCCATATTAACTATAGACATCTGCATTATTCTGTTTGTCAGTGTTTGTCCATCTCTGAAGACAACGGAACTTTGATAGCCTTCCCAATACTGACAAAGCAAAGCCTAGTATCATCAAGGGCTCTCACAGATCCACAAAGAGGCAATGGTGGAGGAAAAAGTGGACATTAGCTCTAAGCAGTGGAAGAAGCTCATGTCACCTGCACCACAAGTAAGTGAGCACGACCATCATTGTCTCTGTTGGCTTTCCAATCCATGAAACTTAAGTAGACAGCCGTCGTGTCCCAGGCTTGTTTCAATTCCCCACTATGAAGCCCTTCATTCAATCATCTTCTGTGTCCTGGTGCCTTACGGAAGTCCTTGTAGCGATCC
Organism: Halichoerus grypus; assembly: GCF_964656455.1. Classification (NCBI taxonomy): domain Eukaryota; kingdom Metazoa; phylum Chordata; class Mammalia; order Carnivora; family Phocidae; genus Halichoerus; species Halichoerus grypus. Next base: position 78,058,523 of record NC_135720.1, on the reverse strand, counting down.
AAAGGGATACGTGCACCCCAATGTTTATAGCAGCAATGTCCACAATAGCCAAACTATGGAAAGAGCCAAGATGTCCATCGACAGATGAATGGATAAAGAAGATGTGGTACACAATGGAATACTATGCAGCCATTAAAAAAAAAAAAACACGAAATCTTGCCATTTGCAATGACGTGGATGGAACTAGAGGGTATTAGGCTAAGCGAAATAAGTCAATCAGAGAAAGACATGTATCATATGACCTCACTGATATGAGGAATTCTTAATCTCAGGAAACAAACTGAGGGTTGGCTGGAGTGGTGGGGGTGGGAGGGATGGGGTGGCTGGGTGATAGACATTGGGGAGGGTATGTGCTATGGTGAGTGCTGTGAATTGTGTAAGACTGAAGAATCACAGACCTGCACCTCTGAAACAAATAATACATTATGTGTTTAAAAAAAAAAAAAAGATAGTAGGAAGGGAAAAATGAAGGGGGGAAATAGGAGGGGGAGACAAACCATGAGAGACTATGGACTCTGAGAAACTGAGGGTTCTAAAGGGGAAGGGGGTGGGGGGATGGGTTAGCCTGGTGATGGGTATTAAAGAGGGCATGTACTGCATGGAGCACTGGGTGTTATTCGCAAACAATCACGGAACACTACATCAAAAACTAATGATGTAATGTATGGTGATTAACATAACATAATAAAATAAAATTTAAAAAAAAGAAAGTCCTCTTTCATGCAGAATGTATAAGTTTAGGTAGCTGAAGAAATGTTCTTTTTATTACTGCATTCATCTCCCAGTAATCCATTTAATAATAACAATTATAATAACATCTTAAATTCAAGCAGTGCCTTTAGCACTACTTTCTCCTCTGTCGGTTTCTATTTCTTTGATAGCTTTCCTCTCAATGCTTACATATAAAATGGAAAGATGTGGAGGACAGAATTATAAATATTACTTTATAGGATAATTTAGTCAAATATGGCAATGCCCAGAACAAATTACTGAAGACTATTTTGTGATTTATGGTTTATGTGACAAACTGCTCTATAAAATAGAGGCTCAATAAAAGCCAGAAGGCCTTCAATAAGGGATCATCTGCTACAACCACAGACCATCAAGAGAATACAGGGCACACAATGTCCATGTGGCAGCATGGCATAGAAGAAAGAGCATTCACTTTAGAGTCAGAAAGACCATTAGTGAAATTGAAATTCTTGCTCTATCCTTACTAACTGTGACCTTGAGCAAGTTTCTTAACTTCTTTAAAAGTTAGTTTCCTCTGCCAAAAGTTGAAATGCAGATTAAATTAGATAATATAAACATACAGTAGACACTCAGTAAAAAGTAGTTGGCATTTTTACTATTCTCTAAATCTCAAAGATAACAACTCTACAGCTTCTATGGTATGTTACTGTTAAGAAAAATGGTCATTACCATTATTAAACACACATTTATTGAGCATTTAGTATATGATAGATTATTTTTCACAAAAATAGAATATACATTGAGATAGGTTATTTTATTACCTTATCTTATAGATAAGGAGACTGGGAAAATCACAACTTTTCAGTGACCTACCTGCAGGCCTCCAGAGGTTTCTCATTGCCGTTGGAATAAAATCCTGACCACTTACTGTGGCTCACCAAGCCCTGTAAGGGCTGGTCCTTCCTCCTTCCATGACTCATCTCCTACCACCACATCCTCACCCTAGGTTTCCAAACTCAACAAGCTTGTTCTCTCTGTGTAGAGTCCCTAAACTAAGGGCCTCCCACGCCCTACTTCAACCCCCATTTTTGCATGGCTATCTCCTTGTCATTCAGATCTTAGAACAAATTCCATTTCCAGAGAGGCCTTTCTCAACCAGCCAATGGATAGTAGCCACAAGGTTATTCTCTATGACATTACCCGATGTTAATTTTCTGCAGTTCTTACTCTCTGATTATTGTTCTTATTTAACTATGCATTTGTTTGTTGCTGCCCGCCCCCCCCCCCCCCCGCCGCCACCCCCACCACACACACACACACACACACACTCTCGAATGTCAGCCTCAGGACGCTGTCAAGGAACCTTAATAGCTGTATTCACTTCTGCATCCCCAGTTCTTAGGACACTTCCTGGCACATGTTTGGTATGCATAAATATTGTTGATTGAATGAATACGTGAACAAGTCACCTTAATCTCTTTGATGTTGAGAGACTTTTCTTGTGTTCAAAACTCAAACTGAGTCACTTTCTCCAGTTCACTAGGCACAGAGAACAAACAGTGGAACTCATGTATCAAACATCTTCTATTTGCTAAAACATAGTAACTAATTTACCCCTTAGATTTTGGAATGCAAAACACTGAAAGGATTACTTCGCATACATATATCCACCTCATTCTTCCCTACTGTGACTAAATTACTTATTGTATATTGGTTTCTGTTACATCTATTCCAGTCTTCGTTTAACGCAGAGGGTATTTTTTAATTCCCACCACCCACCACTGCAGCTGCCTCCATGTGCCCCTCTGCCCCTTTGAGGTCTGCACCGGGAGGACACCCAGCACTGACAGTGACCAAGATACCACCCTAGGCTCTTTGTGCCATTCCTAAACTTCCTAGTTCTGGGTAAGCAATGTCTGTGACCAGCTGGTAATGTCTCTGTAATGTTTCCTCCTGAGATAAGAATATCTATTCTACTGGGACGCCTGGGTGGCTCAGTCGTTAAGCATCTGCCTTTGGCTCAGGTCCCAGGGTCCTGGGATCGAGCCCCGCATCGGGCTCCCTGCTCAGTGGGAAGCCTGCTTCTCCCTCTCCCACTCCCCCTGCTTGTGTTCCCTCTCTTGCTGTCTCTCTCTGTCAAATAAATAAATAAAATCTTAAAAAAAAAAAAAAAAAGAATATTCTACTGGGTTGTAATGGGAATTAAATGAGGTAATGCATGCAAGGTGCATGGGAACACTAAAAATTGTGCCTAATTCTACATACATGTTTGGAAAGAGCTAAATGGATGAATGTCAAGAAAGAGACAAATAGGGCGCCTGGGTGGCTCAGTTGGTTAAGCGACTGCCTTCGGCTCAGGTCATGATCCTGGAGTCCCGGGATCGAGTCCCGCATCGGGCTCCCTGCTCAGCGGGGAGTCTGCTCCTCCCTCTCCCGCTCCCCTCTCTTGTGCTCTCTCTCTCTCAAATAAATAAATAAAATCTTTAAAAAAAAAAAAAAAAGAAAGAGACAAATAGGGGCGCCTGGGTGGCTCAAGTGTCTGCCTCAAGCTGGGGTCATAATCTCAGGGTCCTGGGATTGAGCCCCATGTCGGATTGGGCTCCCTGCTCAGTGGGGAGTCTGCTTCTCTCTCTCCCTCTTCCCCAGCTCATGCTCTCTCTCTCTCTCAAATAATAAATAAATAAATAAATAAATAAATAAATAAATAAATAAAATCCTTAAAAAGAGAGAGAGAGAAAAATATCAGAAACTCCTTAAAGTTCCAAAAAGGCAAACAGTTTCTCTGGTAGACACAAATTTTCCCTGCCTAAGGTACTTTAATAAATAATTAACCTTAGAGCTATTTGCTTATAGCTAAGAGAGGAATCCTGTCATACAGCAATAAATTATTGCTCTAATATAAGGAACAAAACAGAATAAGGTTTGTATTTTTAAAAGGTATATATTTCAGATTTTTTTCCGAAACAATTCAAACAACTTGCAAAGAGACTGTCTTAAATAAATCTCCACACACTGTGGGCCCTTCAGAACACACTGCAGAATGTAGCTAAGTGGTAGAAGCTCCGAAACAGACAGGGTAGCAAAGAGGGCAAGATGGGGACAATGACATGTATGGGCAATGAGATTCTCATTGCCCAAAGTTAGAGAGCTTTTAATTTTAAATATTATCAGTTCTAAATCAATTAAAATTATTACAGTGTAATAATTATTTTACACTGTACAAAATTATTACAGTGTAATAATTATTTTCAGTGTACAAAATTAAGAGCATCCAAGAGACAGACAAATGGAAACTAATTCAGAAACAAGTCTCTTTGAATTTGTTTCCAGGTGTTCTTGTGAGAGAAGTTGAAGGTAGGTCAACATGGAAATTAGAGAATTGACAAAAAACAGAGATAAGTGGACATACCAGTAATACCTCTGAAAAATTGTCTAAATACTTCCTTTTAATTCAATTTAGTTAATGCTTATTTAGTCCCTTCTATACATAACAGCATGCCTGCTTCTCTGTTATGTACCTTGTGATTCCCAAGACATCACTCAGTTTAAATGTTCACAAATTTTTTTAAGCTTTCAATTTTGGCTAAATAGTTTCCACTCATTGATTTTGGACCTGAACTTCAATATTTAGATTAATAATGAAACTTGAAAGAAAATTCCACCAACTTTGCTAAAGATAATGTTCTTTCTTATCCTTTTCCTTTTCTAAAGTTGTAATTTCTTTTCTGTTGGTTCAAAAATTCTATGATATTCCCACAAAAACTCTACTCTCACCGCTATTATGATATATGCACACTACATTTAAAATTGATTCCAACTTACACAAAAAATAAAAGGATAACAATGAGGACTTATTATTCACATTGGAGACCACTTCATAAAAGGATTCATGATAGGTTTCCATCAAACATAGCGCTTCTTTCATGCAGTTATATTATTCAATTTACAAAATTGAATTTTCACAAATGTATCTATTGCCCAAAGTGCAGTAAACCATAATCTATGAAAATCACTACATTTCACGATAGATCAAATGAAATAAGCCTCACAGATTTCTATTAAATCTTAGGTCAGAGGGGTTTTGTTAAGGAAATTCAAGAGTTCATAGCTTCATTTAAGCATCACAAGATGCTCTAAATTTCATGAGAAAGTAGGTCAAGATAGTGCTACCCCCCTAATGAGACACAGTGGGGTGAGAATTACATGAGAGAGGGCAAGAAAAGGAATAAGTTCCTGGATAATGTCAGGGTTCAATGCTCCATGAATATTCTCATGTTGCTCCATGATTAGAGCTTTTTGAGCAAAGATACCTAGCAACCTGCATTAGAGGGTAACTGAAATAGAGACCCTAAAAATAGAGACAACTGGAGAGACCTCTTAACTTTCCTTGAAGCCATTTACTTGGGGTAAATGCCTTGCCTGGGTGTGAAATAAGATCTCCCCACCCTCTCTCCAGAGAAGAATTGTTTAAATTCTAGAGCAAAAGTCTCTCTACATCTTCTGAGGGGAGGACAAGCAGATGTGCCAGTCACTCTACATAAGATATAAGATTCATAATTTTGGGGTTCCTCTCCTGTGGTGCCTGGGCAAGGACATCAGGTCTTACTTACGTCACTGTGTGGAGAAGTGGGGCCTGGAGAACTGGCACGAAGGTGCTCTGTTGAGAAGTAATTTGTCTATTTTCTGATCCAGAAAACTTGGGTTCCCTGTCAAGATAAATAAATAAATAAATTAGACATTTAAAAAATGACAGATAAAAAGAGAATTTGTGGATAAAGAAATGTAACTAAATTGAGGGCAGAGGGAAGAACCCTCTTACATAGACCAGAATTTCTCAATTTTGGCCTTTTGAACTACTTAATTCTCTGTTGTGGGAAACCATCCTATGCATTGTAATGATGTTTCGTGGCACCCCTGGCCTCTATCCACCAGATGTCAAAAGCTCCCCAACAGATGTTAAAAGCTCCCCTCCAGTGGAGACAACCAAAGATAGCTCCAGACATTGCCAAATGCCTCCTAGAGTGCAAAATCACCCCTGGTTGAGAATCACTGATATAGACATATTAAATGTCACCAACTATGGCCTCAAATTCATAATAGTCTTCAAACATGGCCTATTAAGTGGCCACAGTGCAACTGCTGTTCTCCTTTTGCTTTAGCAAACATTACCCCAGTATTAGTTTGGATCATTAAACTAAGGTTACTATATCCCAAAGCAATACTTCAGGGGATTATCCTATTTAGAAAGTTAGCTCTCCTAGACTAAATTATGTGATCTATTAAAGAGAGTAGTCCAGTTAGCTGGACAGTAGTAGTCCAATTAAAAAAAACAAAAAACAAATATAAAGTTGTTTGCAATTTACAGAATTTCAAGGTTGGAAGAGACATAACTACTCATCACTTCTGACCATACTTATATCCCTTTTTAAGTTTTTACTTAATTTTTACTTAATTCCAGTTGGTTAACATACAGTGTAGTATTAGTTTCAGGTGTACAATATAGTGATTCCATACAACACCTGGTGCTCATCACAAGTGCACTCCTTAATCCCCTCACCTATTTAACCCATCCCCCCACCCATCTCCCCTCTGGTAACCATCAGTTTGCTCTCTATACCTAAGAGTCTCTTTCTTGGTTTGCCTCTCTCTCTCTCTTTTTTTTTTTTCCCTTTGCTCATTTGTTTTGTTTCTTAAATTCCACATAGGAGTGAAATCATATGGTATTTGTCTTTCTTTGATTTATTTCACTTAGCATAATTCTCTCTAGCTCCATCCATGTCATTGCAAATGGCAACATTGCATTATTTTTTATGGCTGAGTAATATATATATATATATATAAATAATACGTAATTGCCTATAATATGTAATATATATTACATATAATATGTAAGTATATATAATTTGTATATGTCTTATATATAATATGTAACTGAGGCCATAGTAATATATATATATATGCTTTAATATTCTCCACAATATCCCTGGTGAGCTATGGTCCACCCAGTGCTTGAACATCTCCACTGATAAAAAAAGTTATTGCTTTCTAGATAATTTGGAATTTTAGAATTTTCTTCCTTAAACTGAGGAAAAACTATCTCCTTTTAGCTTCAACCAATGATCCAGTGGGTCATTCAAACAAATCAAAATATCTTCCCACATGATAGAATATAACATATTTGTATTCAATAACATATTTCTCTAATATCTACCATTTTTGGATTAAATACCTATAATTCTTTCCACCATATTTTGTAAAGCAGGATTTTAAGTTCTTCCATCTTCTTGACCATTCTGTGAAATATTTAGTTTGTTCATGTAGCTTTTATAATCTGGTTTCCAAAATTGAATGCCATACTCCAAGTGTGATCTGAACATTATACCGTAAGAGCAGATAACATCATGTCCCCTTTCTAGATACTATGTTTCTTTTAATGTAGCCTAAGATGGCTGTGTTTAGCAATAAAGCAAACAGAAAAAAATGATAGAGGGACTTCTTGAAGTCAGTGATATAATTTTGATGAATAATAAAGAAGATAGAGATTCTGTTTTATTTCTGTCTTCTCTAACAAGGAAAATTATCTCTTGAAAGAAAATTTTAAAAGCAAGAATGGCTTTATCTCTTTTGTCAGACAAATCATACTGTTAATTCATATTGAACTTACTCTCAGTTTCAACTAGAAAATGTCCCCTTCATATATATGCTGCCAAGTCCCCTCCTATCTTTATTTGTGAAGTTAGTATTTGGATCCAAGTTTAGAATCTTACATTTAATTTCATACCAGTGAATCTTTGTAAAAATATTTTCTAGATTTTTATTTAAGATTAACATTGAACTCTCAAGTCTATAGTTATGAACTCTCCACTTTCATGCTTTTAGAAAAATGTTAAGTTTGCCTGTTCCTCTCTCCTATCACCTCATATTGCTGTTTACATTTATGTACATACTTACCCTCTTTCATAGCCACCTTCTACAATATTTTTTCTACAAAAATGAATGAACCCCTTCAAGAGGGGATGATTTTGCCATCAATGGACTTGTTCAAACATAGGCTAGATATCAGTTACTAAGAATTCTCTTTCAGAAAATAATTCATTTTGATATAAAAGACAAAGGCAAATATGGATTTTCTTTATTATAAGCAAAATTATACCTTTGATGTGAAGCAACACATCTATTCTTTATTGGTTTGTTCTATTGCCAATATAACACATTAAGGTCTCTTTTGATGTTCTCATTTTTTCTGAGGCTCAATTTCTGAACTCCAGTCAAGGTTATGTTTGACCCAAGATGTTCTTGGAGATGTAAATAAGAATTAACGCTGAGCTTGGAATACTGCTCAAAATAAGAAAGAAGTTGTCCAAGAAACTAAACAGTATATAAACTTCCAGAATTGCATAAATATACTGAATATTACAGAGTAACGGGCTTTGTCTTCACCTCCTAAAATATATAAACTTAAAGTTTCGTACTAGTTTACCAAAAATTCTTTAGAAGTCCTAGGGCAAAGAATTAGAATTAGGAGATTCATCAATAGGAAAAATTAAAATAACCTGGAAGCAATACAAAATCAAAATGTCACATTTCTATACGCTAATAATGAAGCAGTAGAAAGTGAAATTAAGAAAACAATCCCATTTACAATTGCACCAAAAATAACACAATACCTAGGAAGAAACTTAACCAAGAAGATGAAAGGCCTGTATTATGAGAACTACAAAATGTTGATGAAAGGGGATGCCTGGGTAGCTCAGTCGGTTAAGTGCCTGCCTTCAGCTCAGGTCATGATCCCAGGGTCCTGGGATTGAGTCCCACATCGGGCTCCTTGCTCAATGGGGAGCCTGCTTTTCCTTCTGCCTGCCACTCCCCTTGCTTGTGCTCTCTCTGATAAATAAATAAATAAACCTAAAATGTTGATGAAAGAAATTGAAGATGACACAAACAAATGGAAAGGTATTCCATGCTCATGGATTGGAGGGAAAATATCGTTAAAATGTTCATACTACTGAATACAATCTACAATTTAATGCAATTCCTGTCAAAATACCAAGAGCATTTTTCACAGAGCTAGAACAATCCTAAAATTTGTATGGAACCACAGAAGATCCCGAATAGCCAAGTCATCTTGAAAAAGGAAAGCAAAATTGGAGGTATCACATTCCAGATTTCAATTTATACTACCAAGTTGTAGTAATTAGAACAGCATGGTATTGGCACAAAAACAGACACATAAAGCAGTGGAACAGGATAGAAAGCCCAGAAACAAACCCTTGATATCATGATCAATTAATCTTCAACAAAAGAGGCAAGAATATACAATGGGAAAATGACAGTATCTTCAACAAATGCTGTTGTAATATGAAAACTGGACAGCTAGCTGCCTGCAAAACAATGAAACTGGACCACTTTCCTACACCATAAACAAAAGGAAATTCAAAATGGATTAAGGACTTAAATGTGAGACCTGAAACCAAAAACATCCTAGAAGAGAACACAGGCAGTAATGTCTCTGACAATGACCATAGTAACATTTTTTTCTAGATATGTCTCCTGAGGCAAGAGAGATAAAAGCAAAAATGAACTATTTGGACTACACCAAAATAAAAAGCTTCTGTACAGCAAAGGAAACTATCAACAAAATGAAAAGACAACTTACTGAATGAGAGAAGACATTTGCAAATGACATATCCAATAAAGGGCTATTATTCAAAATATATAAAGAATTTATACAACTCAACACACAAACAAAACCAAATAATCCAATTAAAAATGGGCAAAAGGCATGAATAGACATTACTCCAAAGAAGATATAGAATTGGCCAACAGACACATGAAAAGATGATCAACATCACTCATCATCAGGAAAATGCAAGTCAACACCACAATGAGATATTACCTCACACCTTTCAGAATGGAGTTAAAATTAAAAACTCAAGAACAAGTATCAGTGAGGCTGTGGAGAAATAAGAACCTTGAGCACTATTGGTGGGAATGCAAACTGGTGCAGTCACTGTGGAAGACAGTATAGAGGTTCCTCAAAAAATAGAACTATCTTATGATCCAGTAATTGCACTACTGGGTATTTACCCAAAGAATATGAAAACACTTGAAATGATATATGCACCCTTATGTTTATTGCATCATTATTTACAATGGTCAAATTGTGGAAGCAGCCCAAGTGTCCATTAACTGATGAATGAATAAGGAAGACGTGGTGTGTATATACAATGGAATATTTTTCAGCCACAAAAAAGAATGAAATCTTGACATTTGCAATGACATGGATGGAGCTAGGGAGTATTATGCTAAATGAAATAAGCCAGAGAAAGACATGCCATATGATTTCACTCATATGTGGAATTTAAGAAACAAAACAAATGAAAAAAAGGGGAGGGGAGAGACACAAACTAAGAAATAGACTCAACTATAGAGAACAAACAGGTGGTTACCAGAGGGGAGGTGGGGAGGATGGGTGAAATAGGTGATGGGGATTAAGAGTACATTTATCTTTATGAGCACTGAGTAATATATAGAATTGTTGAATACTATATTGTACACCTGAAACTAGTATAACACTGTAATGTTAACTATACTGGAATTAAAATTTTAAAAAAATATATCCTGGAAGCTTTGAAATGCCTGATAGATATTGTCTGATATTTTTGTGGGGATGATGGTGGGGCAGAGAAAGCCACCCCCATCCCCACACAAATATCAAACAACATCTATCACAAAAATGCACAATGACTCCAATATACAGTCGCCATCTATGTCTGTTTATCTTTCCTATACTTTTTTTTACAAGGCAACTTAAGGACCATCAATACTATAAAAGTTTTCTTGAACAACCCTGTCATTCCTTTAATATCTTATGCCTCCCTGTCATGCCTCCCTGATACCCTGTAAAATTATTAGAGACAGCAATGACATCTGGACTTCCATATATACCCACAAGCAACTAAGAAGAATAGGTAAATTTGCTGAACTGAGCCCTCCACCAAAAGCTATACCTACAATAAATGTTTGAAAGATAAGGTTATTTTATGCACCAGTATTTTTGCTTCGTAGTAATAATCTGTCTGTCAACTTTTAGCAAACATTATTTTTCTGATTAGTTTTTGTTCCATTTGCTGTCCCTGATAGCCTTTTAATTAAGTTGCTTGTTCGTCAAATGCCAGTTTGCTATGCTTGTTCTCCTTCATGGATTCAAAAATAATCAGGGCAGGTGTTGTATAAATTGAATAGGATGACATGCTGTCATGATCAATTGCTAATTAATTTCAGAGTCTTTCTGCTCCCATGATGTGGGTGAACTCTCTCAAATGAAAAACAATAAACAATTATTACACATTTTGTGTTTGTTAAAGCATTTCATAATTAATAGTAGAGATTAATTCTTAACCAAGTGTTTTCATCCAAGTGTTAGCAGACTCTGTTGTGTAGAAACTATGGTTGATTTTATTTTTTATTCTAAGAAGCCAGTGATCGTTACTAGGCAACATACGAATATACGGGGAGAAAAAATTCACCTTAGATAGAACTCCCATATATGATTAAAGGAGAAACATTTTAAACAAGAGTGAATAAAAGGGTCCTTCATGTTTTTGATAACAAAAACATATCACCCAACAACTATTGAGCTCTTTCTATGTACCAAGTACTTAACATGTATCATGCCACCTAACTTTAACACCAACTAAATGGCATTGGTACTATCATGGTGTAGACTAGGAATCTGTTGTGCCATTAGACCACTTATCATGTACTAGGACTTCAAATGAGTTGTGCAAAACCACACAGCATTCGCTAAACAGTAAGCTTTATTGGGGAAAGGGAGAGATGTAAAAGACCAGATTCAGGACAAAGAAAGCATGGGTTCCCGTATGCTCATTATCTTATAGTAAGGCTTGTCAAGCAGGATACTCTGCTGAACTCTTGTGTGATTCCATATTCTTTACCTTTAACAGGGTATGTATGATATAGCAGTTGGGTTGGGGGGAAATAATCAGACTGTGTTTTAGGTGCAGTCTGGTTTGGGATACCAGCAGTTTAGAGCAGTCGTCTGGAAGCTAGCTCCCAGGCCCTAGAAATCTTGAGGCCTGAACTATCTCAGCCTCTCCTACCATAGAAAGTCCCCAGAGTAGCTCCTCCCACTGACAGGAAGGAAGACCTGGGTCTCAGCAAGCAATTTGTCCAGGGGACCCAATTTGTCCAGGGGGCCCCTGGTTACGTTTGGATTATTATTATTATTTTTTTTTGGTATTACAAGTGATATTCTATTCTAGTCTAGTCTAGTCTAGTCTATTTATTTATTTTATTAACATATAATGTATTACTTGTTTCAGGGGTACAGGTCTGTGATTCATCAGTCTTACACAATTCACAGTGCTTACCATACCACATACGTTTGGATTATTTTTTAATTGAATCACAGAAATTAAGTTTTAGGGAGATTAAATTACTTACCCAGGATCAGAAGACAGTTGAATGGTATCATTGGAATGTCAAAAGAAGCAACTGACCTAGAATTGTGAACCTGTGAAACTACTTTTTTGGAATGATATAGTCAAAAACTGAGACTGTTTACTATCAACTGTCTACAATAACAACCTACCAAGATGTACTCTAGGTAGAAAGAAATGAAAGCAAAAAGAAATAGGAGATGCAAGAGAAAAGGATGAACAAAATGATTGGCAAACATGTAGATAATTTTCAATAAACACTGTCTGAATTAAGAAATAAAAGGAAAACAATATCTGATTTGTGGATTAAAAAACAGAACAAATAATGGATAGTAATACCACATAAGTCAGGATAGATTGGAGTCTATATATTCCATGGTGTATATGTCTTCGGGAGAGGGATTTTGATATAATATTTAGACTCAGATAGTATGATAATACTTCAAAAATAACTATTTAGAAAGAAAAATATGTATAATTATGAAACAGAACAGGAAAAATGAATAAGAAAACAAAGGTAGCCTATCAAAAGATTAAAGAGGCAAGAAAAAAGAGAAATGTAAAACAGTGGAATAAGGGGTGCCTGGGTGGCTCAGTCAGTTAAGTGTCTGCCTTCGGCTCAGGTCATGATCCCAGGGTCCTGGGATTGAGCCCCACGTTGGGCTCCCTGCTGAGTGGGGAGCCTGCTTCTCCCTCTCCCTCTGCATCTCCCCCTGCTTGTGCTCCGTCGCTCTCTCTCTCTCTCACTCTGTCAAATAACTAAATAAAATCTTTTTTTAAAAAAGTGGAATGGGGCGCCTGGGTGGCTCAGTCAGTTACGCGGCTGCCTTCAGCTCAGATCATGATCCCAGGGTCCTGGGATCGAGCCTGGCATCAGGCTCCATGCTTGGCGGGAAGCCTGCTTCTCCCTCTCCCACTCCCCCTGCTTGTGTTCCCTCTCTCGCTGTCTCTCTCTCTGTCAAATAAATAAATAAAATCTTTAAAAAAAAAAGTGGAATAAAATGAAAATCACAAAATACGATGATAGAAACATGTACAAATACTCCAGTAATCAAAATAAATTTTAAAAAATCTTGCCATGTAAACCACAAAGAATGTCAAACATTTTTTCACTCAGTTACATGCAGTGTATGAGAGGCACACTGTCTTAGCTAAGGATGCTACAACAGAATAGCATAGCTGGGTGGTATATACAGTAGACATTTATATCTCACAGTTCTAGAGGCTACGTCTAAGATCAAGATGCTGTCAGATTTGGTTCCTGGTGACGTCTGTCTTCTAGGCTTGCAGATAGCTCCTTTCTTGCTGTATCCTCATACAGCAGAGAAAGAGAGAGACAGACAGAACTCTAGTCTCTCTTCCTCTTTTAAAGACATTAATCCCATTCATAGAGGCCTCATCCTCGTGACCTCATTTAAACCTAATTACTCCCAAAGTCTCATCTCCAAATACCATCACATTGAGGGTTAGAGTTCCAACATATGGGCAACACAAACATTTAGTCCAAAATGCATACATAATACATAAGGATATAGAAGAGCTGAATGTAAAAGGACAGGAAATTATCTTTTATATATAAGGCCAATACTGGGCACAATAAAGCTGGGGTCACTCTTTACTAGCTAATACAGATTTTAAGACAGAAAACATCATTAGAAATAAATAGGAACACTACATTATGATAAGAGGTTCAGTTCAACAAGAAGCTATTACAGTTCTAAACTTCAACCAGCCCAATAAAATAACATATATACAGCAAAATTTGATAGACTTACAGAAAGAAAAGGACAAATTCACCATCATAATAAGTGGTTTTATCACTTCTCTGACAATTTTTGCCACAGGCACATTCACTTGTTCACATATTATCTGTGGCTGCTCTTGGGCTTCCAGTGGCAGAGCTGAGTGATTGATAAAGAGATGACATGATCCACAAAGCCTGAAATATTTACTATTGGGCCTTTTACAGAAAAGGTGAATCAGCCTTTGCCCTAGAGGAAGATCCTGAGACAAGTATTTGAGGAAGAAGCTTATTGTCAGTGTGCAGAGAACACTGGTAGAAAGGTGAAGAAAGATGACAGGGAAAAGAAGGCAGTCACGAAAGTATGGGCCAGCCAGCTACAACTGTGGGTAACTGATGCTTAGCTCTATGGGGTAACTCTGGGAAGCAGTGTAGAAGCTAGAATGACAATGGTACCAACTGCAGTCCTAACAGAGCCAAAGCAGTGCAGTGGGGAGAGAAGGAAAGTATAAGAGCAAAGTAAGGAGAGATGGCAAGAGAGCAGGCCCTCATCTTAATCCTACCTCTTTCAAGTGCACGTTTCTGAGCCAAGTTCAGATCTGAACCGAGGAAATGGGGAGAATTTTTGAACTGGACGAACAATTGAAATCTAAATTAAGATTTCACTGGGATTCCTTTTTTTAAGATTTTATTTATTTATTTGACAGAGAGAGACACAGTGAGAAAGGGAACACAAGGAGGGGGAGTGGGAGAGGGAGAAGCAGGCTCCCCCGCTGAGCATGGAGCCTGATGCGGGGCTTGATCCCAGGACCCTGGGATCATGACCCGAGCTGAAGGCAGACGCTTAACGACTGAGCCACCCAGGCACCCTTCACTGGGATTTTTGACAACTAAATATGAGACTATTATAATGCCTGAGATGGAGAAAGCCATGAGATTTGTGTGAGGTATCTCCCTGAGATGAAGCAGGAAAAGCCTACAGTGTTTCAGAATTTGGGAGGGAGGAAATGAATACTATTTCATAATTGCACCTCACCAGTCCAGCTTATCTAATTAAACATTAATAAGAAATAGCTCCCAAGATGCTAGGACATATAAAGATCACAAAACAGCATAATGTGTGAGAGAGATTAGGATAGAGAGCAGTACTCATCAGAGTGGAAGGCAAAGGTTTCTCTAAGGAGACCTGGTGTACACCATGGACTGGGGTAGGCACTAAAAATGCAAGTATGAAAAACGAAGATGCCATAGGAAGGGAGCGATGAGAAAGACAGCATAAAAAGATCTACTATCACAGGAAGTAGTGTCACACAAACACAAACTGATATCAAACTAAATCACACACACACACACACACACACACAAAGGAAATCAATGGTTGCTAAAGAGTTTTAAGTAGTACAGTGATGTATCAAGACTCTATTTTATAAATATTACTGTGACAGTAAAGTGGAGGGTGGACTGGAGGAGCGAGTGCCAGAAAAAAGGCAGTAATAACAGAACTAGAAAGAAGGGGAATTACTAAATGGACATTGAGTCAACCCAGTCTGGCCATTGTCTAGGAGTAGATATGTGATTTCTCACTTGGACGATAGGTTCCATGATCACCCCAAAAAGGGGAATACAGGAGAAAAGAACACATTGGGGGAGAAGTTTCCCTAAAACATCCACTGAGTTATCTGAAAGGGTCATCACAGGAACCTTTCCCCTATACCTATTCTTCAAGACTTATGCCAGATATTATTCCTGGGAAACAAATTTTCCCTCCCTGCATTTATTGTCTGTATTATTGTATGCATATTGTGTGCATTGTTCATCTACTGTTCTGAAGTTTGTGATTTATTAAGTCACTCTAACACGACCTTGGAGAGTTGGATGAATTGAGTCATTTTTACATTTTACTTTTCAAAGAGCCAAAGTAGACATGAGACCCATAATAGGTACTCAACAAAACTGAATAAATGTGTGAATTAATGCATAAATACTTGTCCCTCAACCCACATTTACCACAACTGAAGACTATGACATGGCCAGGTAGTTCCCCTCCTCCTAAAATAGCTGCTAAAAGCATCTCTTTCTTAGGCTTATTTCAAAGAAAGAAGGAAATTGAATTGACTGTTTTAAGCAGTAAGTGGAAACAATAATATCTCCTCTCTTTCTTTCTCTCTCTCTCTCTCTCTCTCTCTCTCCTCCCCACACACAATCCCCATCCCCTAGGTACAATACTGAAGTCATAGGGTAAAAAAGGAACAATATTTTCAATAACAAAAGTTAACATTTATTGAGCACTTTCCATTTGCCAACACAATACCAAGTACATTTTATACGTTATCTCATTTCATTTACTCATTAGTTGAATGAATGATCTAGGCAATGTTCTAAGCATCAGGGACACAGCAGTGAACAAAACAGACATGTTTTCTATCCCCATGGATGTGAGGATTCTAGAGAATATGGCCAATGAACACGGTAGCCAGTAATAAATAAGCAAAATTCAGACTGTGCAATTGTAACATAGGAAATAAGTTGGGAGATATAATAGAAGAATTTGGACATAGCAGGTGCAGGGTAGGTTAAAAGACCTTTTGAGAAGATGAAATTTAGGCTACAATGAGGATGAATAGGCCCCAGCCATATGAAGGGCTGGAAAAAGTAAGGTCTCAGGCAAATGGAAGAGCAAGTAAAACTAGTCTGAAAGAAAAGTAATAGTCTGGTTTGTCTGAGAAAAGAAAGGAGATGAAAGAGACTGGAGAATGATGAGCCAGGAGGAAATGGGTAAGACATAGATTAGGGAAGGCCAGGCCATGGTAAGAAAGTTGGTATTACTGAACTTATAATGGGAAACTACTGAAATGTTTTTAAGCAAGAGAGTAACATGATTAAATGTTTAAGCTCTGGTTGCACATGGAAAATAGATTTGGAAGTTGGTTCAATAATGGACAGAGAGGGACTGGTTTGAAGACTCTCCAGTGGTATGGCAAGAGATGAAGAAAAGGGGATGGATGATTGAAAATATAATTTCAAGATATGCAAATCTTGCTTGTCAACTGGGTGTGGGTAATGAAAACAGATAGGTATCAAGAGTAAAACCTAGATTTTTGATTGAAGCAAGTGAAAGCATAATGGTGTCATTTACTAATAAAGAATAGAGGGGAAAATCGGATGGGGAGAGGGGGAGAATCAAAACTGTTCTGAGCAAATAAAGGAAGACACACATCTAATTATGAACAAGTAAAGTGATGTATACATCTAAGTATATATATCAAGTCAGCAGTTGGATTTATCAAACTGAAGTCAAAAAAGGAGATAAACATTTGGAGCATATTGGGAAATAGAAATTATTTAAAGAATGAAAGTGGTTTAAATTACCAATGAGTGCCATATTAGAGAGAAGAGAAAGGGGAGTGGAAGGAAAAGAAGGGAGAGATCAGGAGGGGAAGGAAAAGAGAGAATAAAACAAAAGAGAGCCCAAGTTAGCTTTGGGACATACTAACATTAGAATTTGAACAAAAATAGAGAGGCAGGGAATGAATAAATGGAAAGAAAATCAGGAGAGTAGTTTATAGTCAAAGTTAAGGGAAGAAAGTATTTCAAGAAGAATGTAGTATACCAAATGCTGTTGAGCAGTTGAGTATTATAAGAACAAAGAAATATCCACTATAAATTTTCACAATAGCCCTGAGGTAATTATTGATACTATCTCTACTTTAAAGTTGAGAAAACAATAGTTTTAGAAATATATCATTTAAAAAATAAGTTCTGGAGATAGGATTATAATTGAAGCTGATAATGAAAAAGAAGTTTATCATAACAAGGTAGAGATTGAAAAAGAGCACATAGAAGGTATAATTTGGGAGGGAGAGCATTTTAAAGAAGTGATAAGAAATTGGGTTCAGAATACCTAATTAGGGCTCAGGAGAGTGAAACATTGTTCATTTTATTTCAAATTGAATGATTCATCCATTCACCAGATACCTTCTGAGTATCCACTCTGTGCCATACATTGTTCTAGGCTCTGGACACACAGTGGTTACCAAGATCCTGCCTCGAGGTGCTTACATTCTAGTGAAAGAAGCTAACAATAAGCAAGCAACAAATAAATAATAATATAGCTTCTGGCAGTAACTAATGCTAGGAAGAAGAATAAATCAGGGGAAGGGGAAAGGTATGATGGAGAATCAAGGGCTGTTTTCAGTGGAGCTGTCAGGAAAAACATCCTGAAGTATGTAATACTGGAGCAGAAACTCAAATGAAGAAAAGGAGTGAGCTATCTGTAGATCCAAAAGCAGGTCCATCAGCAAGCATAAAGGGCCAGGAATGGACTGAAGTTTGATCTGTTTGGCAGAAGAGCCAGAATGTCAGTGTGCCTGGAGAAGAGTGAATCAGGAGTGGCTGGAAAAGAAGGTTGGGCTATGGGAAGGAACTGAATCATTTATGGCTCAAACCATGGCAAAAAGTTGTCATTATATTCTAACTGCAATCTCTTGGAAGAATTTTAGGAGGAAGGGGTTTTGGTCTGATTTATACTTGCAAAGTTCATTCTATCTGCTGTGTGGGAAATAGACTTTGGGAACAAAAACGGATGCAGAAAACTGCCCAGGTGAGCAATTTGATATACCTTTTCAGATATAACCCAAAGCTTTAAATTCTCCTAGGTCTTAACTATGCAGAGGGTCAAAATGTTCCTGATATATGACAGGCATGTGTTGATTAAGAAAGAAGTTAAGATTAGAATGAGGTAAGTTTGCCATCAGCAACACAAGCATTTGAACCATAATTAACTGCCATGGTTTTATGGGCATTTATCCAGATCCAATCTGTGACTTTTATTAGCTTCACTTTATGTTTGCATAAAATCTAATAGGGTGTTTTATTTTGTTCTTGGAGAGACTTTAATTATAAAACATTTTATAAGTTATAACCATCATTTACATGGATGCTAAGATATGGCATCATTTGTATATATTAAGGAGAAAAGAGAAATACTGTGAACCACTTAAATATTTTCATATAACATTGTATTTCAGTATTAAAGGAGAGAATAAGTATTAAAACATATGGAATAAACAAACTTATGTTACAGAATAACACAATAAAAATCAAATGTCTTTCTAAAACCAGGATCCCATTAGTTTCTTTTTATTAGTTTTCCAGGGAAACATAGCAACCTTCAAAAACAGTAGAAAAAAACAGCTAAACAAGCTTCCTTATAGAAAATTAGAAAATGTTTGTGTATCTGTGTGCCTAAGACTAAGAGCTATTAAAAATCCAAATAACTAAAACTAATCTTATCTTACCTGAAATTCTATTTTATCCTTAGGGATTCTGCATCAGATTTTAGTAAAGAGGGTTATTTCTAAATAGGACTATCATGATATATTTTTATTGATACAGCAATGTCCTTCAAGTTTGTACAACTGTTCTCTGCCTCAAAGTGGTTGAAAATCGTTTCAAAACACTCTAATGAGTTTAAGGAATACCATAGATTATTTTCAGTGCCCTTTCCATGGTATGGGTTCAGAGATGGAGAAAAATTAAATCCTTGTAGGCTTCACTCTTAGTGAATCCAGAGAATAAACGTTGTTGAGAAAAGCCCAAGGAAACATCTTCCCATTTACTGGGGAATGTAGACTTCAGGCCATCTAATTAAGTAAAAATTAAATGTAGCTCAAAGAACATTTGACATATTCCATTAAGCATTTTCCCAGACTTTAAAACTATTCTGTATTATATTGGGAGAATTTAAATTTAATCCTCCGCCAAAGATATACTTGGCTTCCTTACATTTGAGCCACTGTTATGACAGGGCTTCCTACTCAGTCATGGGGCAGAGGGAGAGCTCACTGATTTAGACAAGGAGATTACAGCCACTCAGTTGGGGTAAGTGGAATTCAGAGTATTTCCAAGTAAATTAATCTTAATATTTCTGAATATAGTGAACACCTGAAGCTAAAATATTTTAAATTTCTTGGGTAACTTAATTTAATCTATAAAATATTTGTTTTAACATCATTCTATGAAAAAAATGTACTTTAAAAATGCTCAAAAGAAAAATGTATTTCTGAAGCAATTTAAATATACTTTGAACAATCTGCTTCTAAACAATTAATTAGAAAGTTGGCATTTTGTTCATTTATAGTGCAAAGAGGCAATATAATAAAGACAATCGATACCTTCCTTGAGAGTCCTGTGGGCCTCTGTAAAGTATATGACTCTCGGGAAGTTATTTAACAGTCTGAGCCTCAGTGTTTACATCTGAAAAAAAAGGGAACAGTAATGTCTAATTCATTTTATTTTTGTGAAATCTAAATAAAATAATGTTAAACAGAGCATAACTTTTGGTGTTATAGTAGAAAGTAAATATGAGTTCCTTTTCTGTACAATCACTGAAATAACATAAATCCACAAGAAGTATAATCTGAATTAAAGCATCGTCTTGTATGAAATGTTATTAACAAAAAATTGATGTCATGTTTGCTTAAAAGTGATAAAAGTATGTCCTATTCCTATCTATGCTACAAACATGAAATAAATATGCTGAGGTCATAGACTAGGGGAAGGCAAGAAACAAAATTAATAGAAGTAAAATCTAAGGTATAGGAAAAGAGGAAAACTGGAGGGAAGATGAATTCCAGATAATGGAAATGGCTCACACTGTAATCACCTGGAGACTTGAGGAAAAGAACCAGAAGAATATACCAGATACAATAAAGAAATAGCATTTTTTAAATATTATTTTAGAGAGAGAGTGAGAGAGAGCATGAGTGGGGAGAGGGGCAGGGAAGAGGGAGAGAGACAAGCAGATCCCAGCTGGATTCCACAACCCTGAGATCAGGACCTGAGCCAAAACCAAGAGTCAGCCGCTCAACAGACTGAGCCACCCAGGTGCCCCAGGAATAACATTTTATTTTATTTTTTTTTAAGATTTTACTTATTTATTTGAGAGAGAGAGCACAAGCAGGGAAGAGAAGCAGAGGGAGAGAGAGAAGCAGATTCCCCGCTGAGCAGGAAGCCGTCCCAGGGCTGGATCCCAGGACCTTGAGATCTTGACCTGAGCCAAAGGTAGTCACTTAACCAATTGAGCCACCCAGGTGCCCCAAGAATAGCATTTTAAAATATAAAGAAGTCTTACAGATCAATATAAAAGACATTAAAGCTCCCATGGAAAATGTGACAAAGACATGAAATGACAGCTTAAAAGAAAAAAAATATATATGGCATTAAACATATGAATAATTGTTCTGTTTTTATAGGAATAAAGTAACCTAAATGTCATCTGTTGCCTATCAAAGTAGCAAACCTCATAAAATAGTAAAAGTAGTAGTAGTAGTAGTAGTAGAAAAAGAAGAACCAGTACAGTAAAACCCATGCCTTTGCCAACTGCTAATGTGAATGTAAATATGTAATATGTGTACCCTTTCTTGAAAGCAACTTCAAAATATCTATTGAGAACTGTTAACAAGAGTTTGTATTCTCTAAGTAATTCCACTTCTAAGAAAATAGATGCAAAAATTATATGTAAGGATGTTATTTTCAACATTGATTTATAACACTGAAAATTTATCTAAATATCCCAATAATGGATTGAACAGAAAAAACGGTAAGCTATGATTGTCTCTATGGTGGACCATTAAAGAACCGATAAATATATTCCTTTGAATATTTAGAAACAAGCATCGTTTTCCCTATCTATGAAAACATAAAGTATAATACTCAGGAAATTATAGACTCTTGAATAGATACTACACAGCCTTGCCAGAACTTTGGTTAAAAAAAAAAAAAAAAAGACCATATCTACTTAAACCTAGATTAAGAAGATAGTGATGGGGAAAGGTGAACAGAGATTTAGAAAAGTGGATCTCTGTGCCAAGGAAGAGCACTCCTGAGTTAGAGCTGTCATTTAAATACCCATACTAGATCAATATATTAGGCTACTAATTTAAAACTTAAATTGGCATTTTTCATTCATAAAATATATTGAGAAGCAATGTATTCAGTGTTACCCTTGAATTAAGAATATGAGCTTTGAGGGGTGCCTGGGTGGCTCAGTTGGCTAAGCAACCAACTCTTGGTATCAGCTCAGGTTAAGATCTCAGGGTCAAGAGACAGAGCTGGAGCCACTCCGCACTCAGCAGGGAGTCTGCTTGAAGATACTCTCTCTGTCCCTCCCCCACTCACATGTACATACGCTCACTCTCTCTCTCTCTTTCTAAAATACATAAATCTTTAAAAAAAAAAAAAAGAATATGAGCTTTGAGTTCATGCAGTGCTGGGATGAAGGCCTATTCTTTCTGACGGTTGATGACTTAGGGAATTTATTTAACTCTCCCAAGCCTTAGTTTTCAACTATAAAAGAAGGCCCCATCATACCTGAGGAATAGTGTTAGGATGAGGTTTGGATTAAAGTTGGATTGTATGTAAAGTACGTAGCCTATGGCTAAAAAGATGGCAGTGATTATTAGTGCAGTTTCATGGCATTCATTATTACCTAAGCCCCCCAAAAAACTTTTATTTAAAAGCTTTTGATTCATCAATTCCATTCACAATTCTTAAAGACCACCAAAGGTCAAGAGCTTTGTGCATGGCTCTGTGGATGTGAAGATAAATAAGTTACAACCTTTATTTGCTGCATTAGCTCTATCTGACAGTGTGCTACACCCCAGGACAAGGATGTTACCATGACCTCTGCCTTTAAAGTCCCATATCCAGAAGAGTAAAAAATTATAATAAAATAGTAAAAGTGCCATTAAAGAATGATGTGAAATGGCTTTAGGGGCTCAAAACAAGAATAACTACCTTGACAATGAAGAAAACCTTCAAAAATTGAAGACAAGTCTTGAACTAGAATATTCACTAGCATAGACTTTTGCATCTCTCCCTGTGACTGAAAATAGCATGTTCTCACTTTTCAAAAAAAAAAAAAAAATTAAGATAGATAACTTAAGATAGAGGTTTGTTTTGGAGGTGTAAAGAAAAAAAGCAATGGCATTTTTAATTGTATATCATGTCCACAAATAAGGAAATATCTGACATTCAGGAATTGTAAGCATCCCTAAACAAATTTCCATTCAAATTACCAAAATATATATAAAAGCAGAAGTCAGAAAAAAGGAATAAGAAGAACATGCCCAGGTTTGACAAGCATCTAAAGCAGTATTGTTGCAACAGGGTCTTATATACAATTTCATCTATATCATTCAGCAAGTTCTACTGCAATTATCTAGACAGAGAGGCTGCTGGGAAGGATAGCAGGAGATGTTTCAGTGCTCCTTTCTGTTCCTGCAATTACTTTGCCATAGATAGGGCCCTAGTTTCAAGCGGAGGCGGTGGAAGGAGAAGCGATAAGGAGTTAGCATTAAAGGCGTAAGTGAAGGATAACTTTTAACAAAGAGAAGTTTCAAGTCACAGGGAATTTATTTAAGTATCTTATTAAACCAAATGTCCCTTGCAAGCATAAAAAACTTGAGCTCAATCCTGGTGAGTAGAGGTATCTGTGAGTTCTGATGTGGAGGGTGGAACCCAGCCACAAGGTGGGGAGGAAGGGGAGCGGGAAAAAAGGAACGTACCTCTGGTTTAAAGCAGGACTTCCAGTGGTAGCCATGGTGGGAGTAACCATGATGGGGACTGGCGGTGGGTGCAAGAGTGGAGCTTAGACCACAGAGAGAAACAGCTGGCCAGGGCTGGCAAATTTCTCAAGCTCAAACACATGGGATGTTGTTTAGAGTGAGGAATCAGCCTAGCTCACTCTTGGGAGTTTCCAATTTTATTCACAAACATTATGTAAGGAAGGTACTGCTGATCACTGTTCTGGTCTAAGGTCCTCCCTATGGAGCTTCTCAGTTCTGATCTCATTAGTTCTCTACCCTTCTTTGTGCTTATGGGTATCCTGGGGTATTACAGGTAGCTGAGTGATGGAGAATGGGAGAAATAAATGCGTTTCCTGAGACTGTAGAAAAGGTAAATGTAAGCAAGAGCATGAGGTGAATGAGGGATAAAAGGGAAGCTGAGACTGGGAAGACAGACTGGGGCATGGTGAGAAAAAGCTTGGTAAGTCACCACCAAGTTTAGATTTTAATTGTTCTGTAGGCAATAGTGAACTACTGGAAGGGTATCTGCAAGGGCGTGATAAGTTTCAGCCAGGCACTTTTAAAAACATAACTATGGAGGTATTTGGAGGGGGGGGGGAACAAGCATTTGAGAGAGGGAATCCAGTTAGGTAACTATAATTATAGTTAAAGAAACAATAATGTTGAACTAAGACAGAGTAGCGGTAATGGGAGAGAAAAAGAAAGAGAGAAGGACGGAAGGAAGTGACAATGACTAATGCTTTTAATCTAAGCAAATATGAAGCTAGTGATGCCATCTATACAGGATGAGGGGAGGATGTTGGGGGAGAAAAGGTAATGAATTCGATTTAAAGCATGCTGAGTATGGAGTAGCACTAATAACCATTAATATAAAACAAAAGAAAAACCCAAAACTTACATTTTAAGGCCATTTTTTATTCCTGTCAAATGATGACTAAAGGAAATCTTAATGTTTTGAAACCCCAAAACTAGGTGGTGATTTCTTATATTACAAAAGGATTCTTCATCCTGTACAAAGTGGTTCCCCTAGACTCAAATCATAATTTTGCCTGATGCATCAAAACCATGATTGATTGTTTAATATTTAGGTCTAGAGATAAATAAGAAGGTATTACTTTGTGATAGGATAATGTAAATGCAAACGAAAATTCCCTAGAGTAGAGATAAAGTGAGGGGATAAAGAGAGGAACAGAAGGAAAGGAAAAGACAGGTGATGAGAAAGGCAGAGAAACTCAAAAAAGGAAAAGAACTTGAATCTAAAGGCAAGAGTAGCCAGCATAGGAAGAACAAAAGGGTGAAGCATCTAAACTTTGTAGAAGGGTGGAGAATCCGACTTAAAGAAAAAAAAGAAATACTCTAATGTGAAAGATCACGCAGAGCATCTCTTTTTCAAAGTCCAATATTCAATTTGTCCTGTGACCTCTTGAGGATTACAAGAAAGGCCTCCCTTAAAGGAGAAGCTTTGAAATTGCCTTGCAATCTCTAAAGCCCCGAATTCTGCCTCTTATTAGCACTGTGACCTTAAGCAGGTGATTTGACCTCAGCCCCAATGTCTGTATGTGTGAAATAGAGATAATGCCTAAATGATTGATGTGAAAACTGAATGAGATAATGTAGTTTGGTCCTGGTACATAGAAAGCATTCAACAAATGGTAGTTGTTATTATTATGAATAAGAAATAATTCATACATGGCTCCAAATAATTTCATATCCCACCATTAGGTATTAATTCGTTGCCCTTCCCAGCTGTCTTTGATTAATGAAAGTCCACTCTGGGAAGAATAACCTATTCCAGTCGCTAACATAGGGTGACCTATAATCCTTCAACTGATCCCATTTTCTAAGCACCAGGAGGGACTTAGGGTAGCTTGATTCCAAAATCACACATGAGATACTAAACAACAACAACAGCACCCCAAAAACCTACAGGAGAAATGGAGAAAACACCATTTTAGAATTTGGCAGGCCCTCCCCCAACATCAAATATAGCAAATATAATTAATATGATCCTGACTTTCTCTTCATAAAGAAAATGATAAAAGGAGAAGGCACAGAGTAAAAAGAGTATAAATTTAGCAAGAAGTGCCAATGAGAGTGTAGAAGATGTGAGTATGAAATGAAAATTTGACATTGTGTTCAGGATTCTCAAAGGTGAGCAAAGATATTGGAGATGAGTTGGAGTGAAAATCCCCAGAAATTGAAGAACAAGTCTGAGTCCAGACACCAGTCTAGAAACAAAAGACTCAAGGATAGGGAGTAGAAGATGTGAGTATGAAATGAAAATTTGACATTGTGTTCAGGATTCTCAAAGGTGAGCAGAGATATTGGAGATGAGTTGGAGTGAAAATCCCCAGAAATTGAAGAACAAGTCTGAGTCCAGACACCAGTCTAGAAACAAAAGACTCAAGGATAGGGAGAGGGTAGAGTTTAATGAAGAGACAATTCAACCACCAGTAAAAAGGGATACCTATTGTATTTCCATCTAGAATTGCATTGCTTTGTTTATATTTCTTTTACAGCAAAATTGTCTCTCAATATTAAGTCATGAGATTCTGTAAATTATTTTTGATAATGCTACTGTATTAATAATTCTTCCGTAGATCTCACTGTAGTGAAAGTGGATATTATATTTCTTTTTAAAAATTCAATCTTTTTTTTAAAGATTTTATTTCTTTATTTGAGAGAGAGAGAGAGAGAGAGAGAGCACAAGCAGGGGCAGCGGCATAAGAAGAGGGAGAAGCAGGCTCCTCACTGAGTAGGGAGCCCGACTCGGGGCTCAATCCCAGGACCCTGGGATCATAACCTGATCTGAAGGCAGACACAACCGACTGAGCCACCCAGGTGCCCCCAAAATTCAATATTTTTAAAGAGGAGGTAATTTTAAAGATGAAAAGAATTTTATAAAGATAAAAAATGCGGGGTGCCTGGGTGGCTCAGTCGTTAAGCATCTGCCTTCGGCTCAGGTCATGATCCTAGCGTCCTGGGATCGAGTCCCACATCGGGCTCCCTGCTCGGTGGGAAGCCTGCTTCTCCCTCTCCCACTCCCCCTGCTTGTGTTCCCTCTCTCGCTGTGTCTCTCTCTGTCAAATAAATAAAATCTTTAAAAAAATAAAATAAAATAAAAAATGCTATCATAAGTTGATCATACAACATGTGCCCACTTCCCATTTTAAGGGTGATTAATTCATGAGTTTGTGGAATAAAGAAATCAAAACTTGATACCATGTACTATATCTCTCCTATTATTAGTGTCATACTTTTCTTTAAAAATACATAACAAATATAACATTATTTTTTTCATCATGATAAGTGTACTCTTTAATCCCCATCACCTATTTCACCCCACCCACCTTCCCTCTGGTAACCATGTGTATGGTGAAAGAAAGTGGTCCAGTTTCATTCTTTTCCGTGAACCTGTCCAGTTTTCCCAGAACCATTTGTTGAAGAGACTTTTTCCCTTTGTATATTCATTCCTCCTTTGTCAAAGATTAATTGACCATATAATTGTGGGTTTCTATCTGGGTTTTCTTTTCTATTATATATATTCTATATGTCTATTTTTATGCCAGTAACATGCTGTTTTCATTACCACCACTTTGTACTATAACTTGCAATCTGGAATTGTGATACCTCCAGCTTTGTTCTTCTCTTTCAAGATTGCTTTGGCTATTCAAGGTCTTCTGCAGATCTATACAAATTTTAGGATTTTTTTTTTCTAGTTCTGTAAATAACGACATAGGTATTTTTATAGGGATTGCACTAAATCTGTAGATCGTTTTGGGTAACATGGACATTTTAACAATATTTGTTCTTCCAATCCATGAGCAGGGCATGTCTTTCCATTTCTCTTTGTAGGTTTGAATTTCTCTCATCAGTGTTTTATAGTTTTCAGAGTACAGGTCTTTCACCTCTTTGGTTAATTTTATTCCTAGGTATTTTATTGTTTTGGGTGCAACTGTAAAGAGAATTATTTTCTTAATTTCATTTTCTGCTGCTTCATTATTAGTGAATAGGAATGCAACAGATTTTTATACACTGGTTTTGTATCCTGTGACTTTACTGAATTCGTTTATCAATTCTAGTAGTTTTTAGGGTGCAGTCTTTAGGGTTTTCTATATATATAGTATCATGTCATCTGCAAATAGTGAAAGTTTTGCTTCTTCCTTACCAATTTGGATGCCTTTTATCCCTTTTTCTTCTCTGATTTCTGTGGCTAAGAGATCCAGTACTATGCTGAATAAAAGTCTTGAGAGGGGATATCCTTGTCTTGTTCCTGACCGGAGGGGAAAAATTCTGTTTTTCACCATTGGGTATGATGTTGGCTGTGGGTTTTTCATATGAGGCCTTTATTATGCTGAGGTATGTTCCCCCTAGACCCACATTGAGAAGGGTTTTTATGAATGAATATTTTACTCTGTCAAATGCTTTTTCTGCATCTATTGAAATAACTATGTGGTTTTTTATCTTTTCTCTTATTGATGTGATGTATCTTGTTGATTGTTTTGCAAATATTGAACCACTCTTGCATCCTGGGAATAAAACCCACTTGATCGTGGTGTATGCTTTTTTTAATGTATTGTCAGAATTGGTTTGCTAGTATTTAATTGAGGATTTTTGCATCTATATTCATGAGAGGTATTGGCCTGTAGTTTTCTTTTCTTGTGTGTGTGTGTGTGTGTGTCTGTGTGTGTGTGTGTGTGTGTGTGTGTGGTGTCTTTATCTAGTTTTGTTATCAGGGTGATACTGGCCTCAGAATAAATTTGGAAATTCTCCTTCTCTTCTATTTTTTGGAATACTTTGAGAAGTATAGGTATTAACTATTTTTTAAAGTTTTTATTTAAATTCCAGTTAGTTAACATACAGTGTAATATTAGTTTCAGGTATACAATTTATTGATTCAACACTTCCAAACAACATCCAGAGCTCATCACAAGTGCACTCCTTGATCCCCCATCTTCTGTAAAAGTTTGGTAGAATTCACCTGTGACGCCATCCGGTCCTGGACTTTTGTTTTTGGGGAGTTTTTTGATTACTGATTCAATTTCATTGCTGGTAATTGATCTGTTCAAAATTTTTATTTCTTCCTGCTTTAGTATTGGTAGGTCATATGTTTCTAGGAATTTATCCATTTCCTTTAAGTTGTCCAATTTGTTGGCATATAGGTTTTCATAATATTCTATTACAATTGTTTGTATTTCTGTGGTGTTGTTATTTTTCCTCTTTTCTTAGTGATATTGTTTATTTTGTTTCCTTTTCTCTCTCTCTCTCTCTGTCTGTCTCTCTTTCTTGATGAATCTGGCTAGAGTTTATTAATTTTGTTGATCTTCTCAAAGAACCAGCTCCTGGTTTTATTGACCTATTGTTTTGTTTGTTTGTTTGTTTTTTAGTTTCTATATCATTTATTTCTGCTCTAATCTTTATTATTTCCTTCCTTTTGCTGAGTTTGGATTGTGTTTGTTCTTTTCTAGCCCCTTTAGGTATAAGGTTAGATTGTTTATTTGAGATTTTGTTGCTCCTTGGAGGTAGGTCTGTGTCCATATAAGCTCTTCTCTTAAAACAATTTTTGTGGCATCTCAAAGATTTTGGACCATTGTGTTTTTCATTTTCATTTGTTTCCATGTAATTTTTTATCTCTTCTTGGATTTCTTGGGAGACCCATCCATTGTTTAGTAGCATGTTGTTTAACCTCCATGTATTTGTGCTCTTTCCAGATTTTTTTCTTGTGGTTGATTTCTAGTTTTATAGTATTGTGGTCAGAAGAGATACGTGGTATGACTTCACTCTTCTTGACTTTGTTGAGATTTGTTTTGTGGGCTAATAAGTGATCTAGTCTGTAAACTGTTCCATGTGTACTTGAAGAGAATGTGTATTCTGCTGTTTTAGGATGGAATGTTCTGAATATGTCTATTAAATCCCTCTGGTCCCATGTGTCTTTCAAAGCCACTGTTTCCTTATTTTCTGTTTAGATAATCTATCCATCAATGTAAGTGGGGTGTTAAAGTCCCTTACTATTACTGTATTACTATTGATCATTTCTTTTGTTTGTTATTAACTGTTTTATGTATTTGGGTGCCCCCATGTTGGGTGCGTAAATGTTTACAATTGTTCTATCTTCTTGTTCCCTTTATGATTATATAGTGTCCTTCTTTGTATCTTCTTACAATCTTTGTTTTATTTTTTTAAAGATTTTATTTATTCATTTGAGAGAGAGAGAGCATGAGCAGAGGGGAGAGGCAGAGGGAGAGGGAGAAGCAGACTCCCCACTGAGCAGGGAGCCCAAAGTGGGGCCCCATCCCAGGACCTGGAGATCATGACCTGAGCTGAAGGCAGATGCTTAACCATCTGAGCCACCCAGGTGCCTCACAGTCTTTGTTTTAAAGTCTATTTTGTTCGATATAAGTGTTGCTACCTCAGCTTTCTTTTGGCATCCATTTGCATGATAAATGTTTCTCCATCCCCTCACTTTCAATCTGCAGGTGTCTTTCAGTCTGAAATGGGTCTTTTGTAGGCAGCATATAGATGGGTCTTGGTTTTTTATCCACTGTCACTCATCTGATGTCTTTTGATTGGAGCATTTAGTCCATTTACATTCAAAGTAATTATTGATAGATATGTATTTATTGCCATTTTGTTACTTGTTTTATGGTTGTTTCTATAGATTTTCTCTGATCCTTTCTTTTCTTGCTCTCTTTCATGGTTTGTTGGCTTTCTTTTGTGATATACATGGATTCCTTTCTCTTTATTCTTTGCATATCTATTACTAGTTTTTGATTTGTGGTTACCATTAGGTTTGTTTACATCTTCTGCACGAAGCAATCTATGTTAAGTTGATTGTCACTTAAGTTTGAACCCATTCTTTACTCCTTTCCCTCCCACATTTTAGGTATATGGTGTAATATTTTGCATCCTTTTATTAATCTCCTGACTGATTTGTATGGAAATACTTACTTTTATTGCTTTTGTGTTTTTTACTTTGCATATTATCACTTATGGTCTTTCCTTTCCACTCAAAGAGTCCCCTTTAATATTTCTTGTAGGGCTGATTTATTGGTCACAAACTCCCTTAGTTTTTGTTTGTCTGGGAAACTCTTTATCTCTCCTTCTATTCTGAATGACAGCCTTGCTGGATAGAATATTCTTGGCTGCAGATTTTTCCCTTTTAGTACTTTGAATATGTCATGCCACCCGCTTTCTGGCCTGCAAATTTCTGCTGAAAAATCTGCTGATAACCTTATGGGGCTCCCCTTGTATGTAACAGTCTTCTTTTTTCCTGCTGCTTTTAAAATTTGTTCTTTATTGCTACTTTTTGCCATTTTAATTACTATGTGTTTTTGGTGTGGCCCTCCTTGGTTGAATTTTGGGGGAGATCTCTGTGCCTACTGGATCTAGATATTTGTTTCCTTCCCCAGATCAGGAAGTTTTCAGCTATTATTTCTTCAAAACAATATTCTGTGCCCTTTTCTCTCTCTTCTTCTTCTGAGAGCCCTATAATGCAAATGTTATTATGCTTGATGGAGTCACTGAGTTCCCTAAGACTATTATCAATTTGTATAATTTTCTTTCCTTTCCTTTGCTCAGCTTCATTACTTTCCATTACTCTGTCTCTAGGTCATTAAGTAGTTCCTCTGCTTCATCTAGCCTGCTATTTATTCCATCAAGTGTATTTTTTATCCCATTTATTGTGTTCTTGATCTCTGATTGGTTCTTTTTTATCTCTGTGTTGAGTTTTACTGATGTCCTCCACTCTTTTCTCAAGTGTTTATGATCATTACTTTAAATTCTCTATCAGGCATATTACTTATATCCATTTCACTTAAGTCTCTTCCTGTGGTTTGGCCCTGTTCTTTCATTTGGGACATATTTCTCTATCTCCTCTTTTTTCTCTGTCTGCTTTGTGTGTTAGGAAAGTCAGCTACTTCTCTTGCTCTTAATGATAATAGCCTTATAAGAAGAGGTCCTGTAGTGCTCTGCAGTGCAATGTCCTCTGTTTCCCAGGGCCTGGCACTTCAGGGAGGGCAAATATAACTTTAAATTATATTTTCTCATATACATATACTGTAGTACACTGTTTGTACTTATGGTCCCAGTTCTATCTCTGTCATTGTGTGGGGTGTTGTGCTTCAGCCCTTAACCCTGAGCTTGTTCATATGACCCACTTTGGCCAGAAACTAGATTAGCAGACATAATACCAAGCAGAGATTTAGAAAACCCTTGAGTATATCTCCTAGCTTTGCCCTAGCATTTCCATTCTTGCACCTCTATTATAAACATGAGACCACACCTGGGCTAATCTTTTACAGAATAAGACATGTGTGGAAGGGTTGCATCTCCCTTCATCCTATCTGAAGCATTCCCAGTCCCAGCAGAGCAATTAATACACTGCTGACTGCAGTACATGAGTGAGTCCAGCCAAGATCAGCAGAACATGCCAGCCAATCTATGG
The DNA here is from genome assembly GCF_964656455.1 of Halichoerus grypus. NCBI lineage: Eukaryota > Metazoa > Chordata > Mammalia > Carnivora > Phocidae > Halichoerus > Halichoerus grypus. The sequence goes on along the minus strand of NC_135720.1, from coordinate 78,026,597 downwards.
GCTTGTTTGTAATAGAAAGTGCATGTTGCTCTATGCCACTAGTTTTGGTGTGGTTTGTTAGTATTATGCCAAAAGCTCATTGATTCATACACACACACACACACACATTTGGTTACCTCTATAAATTCATACTTCTTAGTTTCCACCTTAGCATAGTTAAAAGTTTCTTTTTAATATTGATTGATGGATGGATTATAGAGTATGTTAAACAAAATTTTTAATGTATTCAAGTGTTCTAGCAGTGATTTTTTTTTTTAATCTCAGGACTCTTTTTCACTTTCAAATATTACTGAGAACCTCAAAAAGCTATTGTTTGTGTATATTATATCTATCTATATCTATTATATAAAAATTTAAAACTGAGAAATATATAAAGTGCAAGAATAACAAGTAGACATTCCTTTAGCCATCAGAGAAATGGCTCACAAGTCATGTGGCTTCTGGGAAACCCCACTATATACTCTTGAGAGTATGAGAGTGGAAAAGTCAAATGAGTTAAAATTTGCAAAGACTTAAAAACACTACCTGACAAATAGTAAATGATATATGATGTCAAATAAATAAAAATATGACATAGCCTGTATTTGTTTCCTGAATATCACTACTGTGTAGTCTTTACAATTATCAAGCATGAGATGATTTACAATAATATGTCGTCTGAGGAATATATTTTAGTATCAAATAGGAACTATTACAGTATTTACATTTCTGCATAATGAAGGATTCTTTCCAACACCAATTTAATTAGGATGTTACTTTTCTCACCAAAAAGCAAATCAGTTAAAAATCCCTACACTTCAGAGACAAAACACAAAGGCAGTTGAGTGAAAAATACAGACATTGCTCAAAGCCACAGCATGACACGAATAAAGAAAGTTTTCAGTTATAATAATTGATTAGTGGCCTGCATTTTGCAGATTATGTGGAGGGATACAAATCCCGTTGGTTCCCACTCAATATCTATTATTCCATTCTCCCTTAATTATAAAACCCTAGTTTAATTCAGAGTGGCAATGTTCTTTTTTTTAATTGTCTGCTGCTTGAGATATGGATGTGAGGACTAGAGCCCCCAAAGCCATCTCAGACCACAAGGAAATCTGAAGAATGGAAGCCAGACACTGAGAATGAAGAACATGACATAGAAACTTATATTTCTGATGAAAATCAAGAGTCACCAGATATTAATGAATTGCTTTCCTACAGACTTCTTTTACATGAGAGAGAAAAAATCTTCTATCTTGCTTCAGCCACTCTTTGAGGTATTCTCTTAGTCATTTAGGTACAGCCAACTTAATCTTAAACAGATACAACAGATAAGTGATAATAAATTGTTTTGAAATTGAACTCTAAAAAATCATGGAAGTAAAAACTAGTAATTTTAAAAGAAAAAGGTAAAACAAACATTTGATTGAAAGTTTTCAATAATTTCAACTCATTAATTAGGAATTAATAGCAGAACTTCACTGTATATCATTTGGAGTAAAATGTATATAATAACTATGTTTTATATTACCATAGACTATATGTATTTGTCATTTCATAGTTCATTTTCTGTTAGTCTAAATTAAAGGGTCTGGACTGAACAAAAAGGCAAAGGAAGGGCAAATATGCTCTTTGCTTTGGCTCTGACACCCATCTTCACTGGCCCTCAGACATCAGCTCCTCTGGTCCTCAGGCCTTTGGACTTGGACTAAATTACATCACCAGCTTTCTTAGTTCTCCAGCTGGCAGATGGCAGATTATAGGACTTCTCGACCTCCAAAATCATGTGAGCTAATTCCTATAATAAATCTGCTTACAAAAAGAGAGAGAGAAATAAAGCAAGAGAGCGAGGTATAGGTATAGGTATCGTTTTGAATCTGTTTCTCTGGAGAACCTTGATTAATGCAATAGCAATAAACATATTTATTTGCATTGCTCTTCCATTTTGTTATTTCTATTTTTTTAAAGATTATTTATTTTAGAGAGAGAGTAAGTGCAAGTGGGGAGAGGGACGGAGGGGGAGGGAGAGAGAATCTTCAAGTAATCTCCCCACTGTGCGTGGAGCTGACTGAGGGCTCAATCCCAGGACCCTGAGGTCATGACCTGAGCTGAAACCAAGAGTTGGATGCTTAACCAAATGAGCCACCAAGGCACCCCCCCCCATTTTGTTAGTTCTAAAGGCAGTTTGTCAAAGCTGTCAGATAAAGTTTTTAAAGTGGGGGAACAATGGTTGAAATAGAAAAATATACCCCAAAATATTATTTTTATTTATAGTTTCCCAATGAATTATTTTCATAATATATGGAGGTGGAGAACAATATTTGAGGGAAAAAAATGCAGTCTAAAGCTGAGGGAAAAACATCAATGTATTGAGTAGATTTAGCAGGGACAGAGACAAGAAGTTGCTATATATTTCTTTCTTCAATCCATCTTAAATTTTCTCATCCTTTAATTTTCTTATCTGAAAGATGCAAGCAATATTACAAGCTAATTCTCTCTTGCTCCAGCTGAAGGATACTATATTGAGTAGGCTTTAAGTAAATTAATTCCCAAAAGAAGTCCTCCAAATTATTAAATCATGAAATTTCAAAACCTCTAGGATTTAAAATAATCCACAATTATTTATCTGAAAAGTTAGTTCATGAAGAGTTTTGCTTTGAGGAGACACATGGGGGAAATGATTCTCAGTTTATAACTGATGGTTTTACTAAGCAAAGAGAAAGGTTATATCATATAAAGAAAGAAAGGCATGAAATGTTCTCAGAGAACATGAGTCCAAGTATTGGGGGGAAAGTATATTATGTTAATATTTCTCATTATTGAGGAAATCCTCATTGTTTCCTTTTTACCCAGTCTCTCCAAACTTCCATATTTGTTTACATATTAATATATGAGAACAATAAAGAAATGGCTATAAAATTTGTCAAAAGATCAAGGGGGCTAGAGATAATATCACAATGTGGATAATATTGACATAACCTTATAAAGTTGCATTTATTTACCTATTTTAAAAATGAGTAAACTAAGACTTGCAGGCATTAGGTAATCTGGCTTTCATCACACTTCAATTAATTTGAACCTAGGTTTCTAGGAATCCAGATATTGCTCTCTCTTTATTATGCTACATACTAAGCCTTTTGGTCTTTTCCCTTGTGGGACAACAGTGTCCCCTGAGAGAAAGAAAACACTATTTATAAACACAATGTGATGGATGGCATAATATAAGTACAAATCTAATAAGACATAGGTATAAACAGGAAGGGGGTAGAATAACAAACTACTGGATTATAGGTAGTGAGTCTAAAAAGACTTAATACTGAAGACAGCATCTGAGTAATGTCTTAAAGTGCAAATTGTGAGAGGTTAGAAATGGGAACTACTCCAGGCCAATATGACTATGAATGAACAGAGGTAAAAAATAATAAATGATATTTACATAGCACTCTCCCTATGCAAATCATAAGTTCTTTACATATACTAATTCATTTAGTTCTCACCATAACCACATAAGATGGATACTATAATTATCCTCATTATAAAGAAAAAACTGAGGTACAGAGAAGCTAAGTAATTTGCCTTAAGTCACACAGCTGGAAATAAACAGAGCTAGGAGTTGAAACTTGGGTATCTGGCTCTAAAGTCTGGACTCCTCACCCCTCCCAGTAGCAAACACAAAATTTCCTTAGGATTGAAAAAGAGCCAGGAGTTGGTAGAGTGTAGAATGAATAAAAGAATGAAAAGACTAAAAAGATAGATGGGGGATAGAGGATGACAGCCTTGAATGTCATGCTAAGGAGCTTAGTTTTCATTCTGTAAGCAGCACATTAAGTTCTCTGAAAGAAAGGTATCACATTCAGAACAGTGTTTAAAAAATGTTCTCAAATGGTTCTGTGAGAAAACACACTGCAAGCTAAATAATAGCAGCAGAAGTCTCAGAAAAATCATTGGAAAGTTTCTTTGATAGTTCAATGAAAAATTGAGGGCTTGAGCCTCAGTTGGAAGGAAAAGATGTTATAAAACAAGACGCATCATACTCAAGATTTCTCACTGAAGTTGCATCTCCCTTTGGGATCTGGAAAAGTACTCAACAGAAGAAAATAATCTTGTCAGCATTTTCTACAGCATCCTACTTTTATTGCTGTCGAATCAATTCTGGGTCTATTATCATTTCAGTGGAGGTTTTCGGAAAGAAGTCAAACAAAATAATCTCCACCAATAAAATGAGAAAATGGCCTAACTCAGGGAGCTTGGGTGGCTCATTTGGTTAAGCATCAGACTTTTGGCTCAGGTCATGATCACGTGGTCGGGGATCAAAACCTACCTGGGGCTCCATGCTCAGTGCAGAGTCTGCTTCAGATTCTTGTTCCCTCCCCCTCTGCTCCTCCCCCTGCTCACTCACACTCAATTCCTCTCTCTCTTTCCCTCTCAAATAAATAAATAAAATCCTTTAAAAAAAAGAAAGAAAGAAAAGGACTCTAACAGTACAGTTGACTTTTCTCATGAGAAAGAGCATGAGTATAGTAAGATGACCTAAAAACTGTTTTAAGGTTTGAATGAAGTAATATATGGAAAGTGCTTATTATAGGGCCTGGCACACAATAGGCACTTAAAAATAGTACCTGCCATATCATCACTATTATGATCAGACCTTCACCTACATCCTATTTCTTCAGCCCTAACCCTTCCCTATGGAGTGCTGTACACTCACCAGTCACTGCAGAGAAAGGTGTCAGCCAAGAGACTTTAAAGCCATCATGACACTATAGCACTTCTTCTTATTATTTTTTTATTTATTTAGAGAGAGAGAGTGTGTGGGGTGAAGGGGCAGAAGGAGAGGGAGAGAGAGAGAGAGAGAATCCTGAAGCAGACTCCCACTGAGCACAGAGCCAGATGAGGGGCTTGATCCCATGACCCTGAGATCCTGACCTGTGCCGAAACCAAGAGTCAGAGGCTCAACCAACTGAGCCAATCAGACACCCCAGCACTACCTATTTTTTAAGTGTTTCAGGTGTTTGTGTTATTTCTTTTACCAGAGAATAAACAGTTGTTCAACCATATGATCCAGAATATGGTAGGTACTCAACAAATATACTCTCGCAAAAGAATAAGCAAAGATGTGTCCCTTCTTCCACTCACCTGTAAGTTAAACAGGTTAAAAAGAAGGGGAAAAGAAACAAAGGAGAATCCTGAAAAAAAAATTTTATTTCAAAAAGAGAATAATTATTATAATATATATGCAGCTATACTGATCTAAATAAGCAAATAATGCAAACTGAGGCAGTGTTCTTTGTGGAAGAAGGTCTGTGACATAATAGAAAATCTATGTATTGGTCTCTCCATCCCATTCCTGGCACAGAGCTCCTAAAACTCTTGTAATTTCCTAAAGGATAAGAGCATTGGGGGCATCTTTTATTCTAATATTTGGTCTTTGGTCCTGGTTCCTAACACAGAACTCCTACATCCCTTGGAATGTCTCGAGTGATAGGAGTCTTTTGTTCTAATGAGGCTATTCTAGGTAGCTTCAGGATGGGGCTGGTCACCAGAAAGACCAAGCCATGATTAGATGCTTGGACCTTTCAGCTCCACCACCATCCTCAGAAACAGGGAGACTGAATGAGATCAAGTTAATAATAAATCATGTCGGGGCACCTGGGTGACTCAGTCGTTAAGTGTCTGCCTTCAGCTCAGGTCATGATCCCAAGGTCCTGGGATCAAGCCCCGCATTGGGATCCCTGCTCAGCGGAGAGTCTGCTTCTCCCTCTGCCTGCATCTCCCACTGCTTGTGTGTTCTCTCTATATATCAAATAAATAAATAAAATCTTTAAAAAAAATAAATAAATCATGTCAATGTGATGAAAGTCCTCTGAAATCCCAAAAGTGCAGGCTTTGGGGTTGGTGAACACATCCAAATGTTGGGAGGGTGGTACACCCTAAGTCCATCAAGACAGAAGCTCCAACACTCGGGACCCTCCCAGACCTTGCCCTATGTAACTCTTCATCTGGCTATTCATCTTTATCTTTAATTGTATTCTTCATGTTAAACTAGTAAATTGTTTCCCTGAGTTGTGAGCCATCCTAACAAATTATTGAAACTGAGGAGAGCTTCATGGGGGAATCCTGACTTACAGCCAGTCAGTCAGAAGCACAGGTGATAATCTGGTCTTGTAATTGACATCTGCAGTGGGGGGCAGTCTTGTGGGACTGAACCCTTAACTCATGGGGTCTGTGCTAACTCTGGTTAGTGTGAGAACTGAATTGAATTGTAGAACACCCATCTGGTATCAGAGAATAATTTGGTGTGGAAAACTGACACATCTGGTCACAGAAGTGTTCTGTGTGTATCGTAGAGAAGAAACACAGGAGGGTTTTTCCTTTACGAAGTCCAAATGAATTGGTTTTGTTGTTGTTGTTGTTGTTGTTGTTGTTGTTGTTGTTGTTTTAATGAGGCATCATCTGAAAAGAAAACTGTGGCTATATATGTGTTGGTCTAGGACTCATCACAGACACACACACAAAAAAACAAAGACATTCTAACTAAGTCCTTGTGAAAATCAGATGCAATAATTGACCTTCAAGAATTCTATGCCTGGGCCCTTATTGTGGTTTGCAGAAAAGTATAGTACGACGCAATCCATACAGTTGCTTTAGAAGGGATTGAAAGAGCATCATTTCAATGAATATGGTTTGTTTTACCCAATATTCTGTAGATAACAATTAATAGGAATAACTTATATCATACAAACTGTTTTTTCCAGAATGCTTTCACACTATGAAAAGCCCATAAAGAATTATATTCTGAGAATCTAGTCATATTTGATTATCGAGGAGAGTACCCCACCCAAATTCAATAGTACTGAAAAATGTCCAGCCTCAACTCTCAAGTTGATTAATTATTAAGGAAAAATTCTAAATTTGAAGGGGAAAAAACCAGAGTGGTATAATTTTTCAAAAGGGCAGCATAATTGCTTCTTGCATTATGTATTGAATCCCTTACAGCCAGATTCTATTTGGATTACATTTCCCCAATTATAATTTTCTCCATAACTGAACGAGGTGTTTATCTGTTAGTCTCTCTTTCTTAAATTTTGTTATGATTCATTAGTGACTGCAAACCCTACTTTAATATCTAATTAAGATAATTGTTTAAATTTTTAATATAATCTAACTCCTAAGTTTAACATTACAGGCAATAAATAATGTTATAAGCAATAAGACAACAAAAAAAATCAAATTAACATTGTATTAAGATGGAGCTATTCAATTATACATCCAAAGATTTTAGGTAATTCTCCTCAGCTTTGCATGGCCACAGGTTTTGTTAAACCCTGGAAGCAAACTCTTGCCAATTAGACCATAAAATTAAGACACCCCCTACATAAATTCTAAAGATATAAATATTATCTTGAAGGTTGAATTGTTTGCCACAGAGCTTCTCTTTTCACAGTTCAACCCTCTCTCTAAAATTTCAAAGTATTTAAAGGATTTTAAAATATCTGACAAAATTGCATACTGACATGAACTAATGCAAAATCTCTAATGACAAGCAAAATTTATAACCACCAAATTTTAAGACTAAAATAGCCAGTAAATCAATAAGCACTTACCAAGGTCTTACTCTGCCTATAATGCTAGGTGGAAAGTTTTAACACACAATACCTAATGCCTTAAATAAGTTGCATTCCAGTAATCCAGTGATGATGGCTGGTAATATACATTCTGACTTTAATATTAACATTTACCCCAAGATGTAAAATATCTCAAGCCATATGGTTAAGGAAGTAAGCAGAGAGAGTAAGCAGTAAGGATTCGGAAGGAATATTGGAAACCCCTGAGATTTAGATAGCATTTTCAGAACAGATTTTGTTCTTTTCATCTCTGTAACAGAGTGCTTGACATAAGGCATTTGTTTCAAAAATGTTTGTGGAATTACATCCAGTTGCTATCCATAGGGAAAGATATTTCACTTAAGTAAAGTACCATGCACAAAGGCTGGAGGAATGGGGAAAAGAATAATTATGTTCAAAGAGCGTTAACTCGGGGAGTCAGTTGGCATTTTGGAGGAGTGAGAGGTAAGGTTGGAAACATGAGTTTCTTACCATTTCTTCTTCGCTGTCTTTGCCTGTCCACACTCAAGTTTTCTGATATTTCTTTCCTGAGCATTTAGTCTAACTTAGTCCCTTAGCAAGTTCTGACTAGCAAAAATAATACATTATATATTAAAAAAAAAAAAGATAGTAGGAAGGGAAAAATGAAGGGGGGGAAATCGGAGGGGGAGACAAACCATGAGAGACTATGGACTCTGAGAAACAAACTGAGGGTTCTAGAGGGGAGGGGGGTAGGGGGATGGGCTAGCCTGGTGATGGGTATTAAAGAGGGCATGTACTGCACGGAGCACTGGGTGTTATACGCAAACAATGAATCATGGAACACCACATCAAAAACTAATGATGTAATGTATGGTCATTAACATAACGTAATAAAATAAAAAAATTCAAACAATAAAATTAAAATTAACCATAAAAAAAAGTACATCAACAATCTCAATCCTTTCATCTGATGAGACTTAAAAGTAAGTCATCCTCAAAACCAGACACCAAATCCACCAGACTCCTATACTATTGCTGCTTTGTCTCTACCAGTCAGATTCTGGACCCTACCTTCAGATAAAACCTAGTACCTGTTTCTTTACCCCTTTTGGGAGCATCTCTTGCCTCTTCTTATTTCTGATCATCTATTTTCTCCACCATTTCTTCTGTGGATTAGAACCTGATACTGTTCTCAAACTACTGGCATAAACCACTTCTCATCCCTCACCCTGTGGTCTCTGGTACCAACTACTGGATTCCCTACACAGAGATCCTATCTGGTTAAACGTTCCACCCTGGCTCCAGCATTACAACTGAGATGGCTAGGCATCTTCTGAGGCTGTCTGGCTGCCCCATCTCAGAGCAATCCCTAGTTCAGGCTCTATTTCCCATCTCTCTCCTGTCCTGCTGTGTGAATCTTGAACTAAGTTTCAACTCTCTCCAATCCCTGCCTTCTGTGATGTGCTACCAGAGACAAACATTTATGTTTTGTCCCTAGGTGGTGAGGCTTGGCAGGAAAGCTAAGTTGGAACGAGGCTTCAGAAAGTATTAAATGCCACACAAAGGACTTTGGATATGTCCAATAATCAAAGGAGAGTCTTTGCATATTTTTGAGGAGAGACATAGCACAGAGAATTAGGATTTTAGCATGATTAATCAGGAAACTGATCATAGTAAAAAGAAAAAAAAAATCTGCAATTGGTATACACAGCCTAGTTGGTAAGATGGGTCCACTTTGCTTCCTGTGACATATGCCATTGCAGTGATGACCATCTTCTTCTGTTATTTTATTAAAAGTTTTTAAATGATTAATATTAGCTGTGACAGTCGCTAAATTGCTATGGAGAAATTTCAAGTAAAATACTATTATTTTGGTTGAAATTAAAAAGAGCTATATGTGGGGAGGTTAATCACTAATGAAGAAGTGATTGCTTTGGAAGAATTTGAGAATAAAGCTTTCCTGGAATATTTTCTAAAATAAAATAGAATATTTTTAGAAGGATAGATCAGTTGGGTATCTTCGCCAGGAAGTTTACCATGTTAATATAATTCTGCAGCAAAGCCTGAGAATAAATAGATGCACTGTATTCTACCTCAAGTTATTAGAGTACACTGTACACTTGAAAATTTGTTAAGAGGCAGATTTCATGTGGTTTTTATCATCATAATAAAAAAAATCAATTTGTCATAAGCTTTGGGATGAACCATATTAGTGTTTTCCCCTGTGAATAGGAAAAATACAACCTTTGTCAGAGAAGGGTTTTTTTTCCAATCATATTATATAACATTGTTTTCTTCTGAAATGGCTTTACTTTGATTTTCAAACTAACAAATATTTTCAGTATATACATAGTATTTCTTAACGTTATGATGAAAAATCTAAATATCAGTTTTCTGGGGCGCCTGGGTGGCTCAGTTGTTAAGCGTCTGCCTTCGGCTCAGGTCATGATCCCAGGGTCCTGGGATCAAGCCCCGCATCGGGCTCTCTGCTCAGCGGGAAGCCTGCTTCTCCCTCTCCCACTCCCCCTGCTTGTGTTCCCTCTCTCACTGTGTCTCTCTCTGTCAAATAAATAAAATCTTAAAAAAAATAATAATAAAGTATTAACAACAAAAAATAAATACCAGTTTTCTGTTTAAATAATCTAATCACAAATAACCCATATTTTAACTGGATATCACTGTTTATTTGCTTGTTAAAAAACACATTTTTAAATATAATCATGGAATCTTCCAATACTTTAAAAAGCAATGCAGCAAGAGGCAGAAAAAACTAATATGTCTGATTCTTAAACAGCTGACTTTGCTAACTGTTTTATTATTTCAATTCTCCAATTAAAATTGATTCATGTTAGCTATGTTGCAAATTATTAAAAGAAGTGAAAAATATTTGCCTAGATTTATTTAGTCTAGGATTTGAGTACATAATTCCCTTCTTTAATCTCATTTGAGCAAGTTACAAATAGATTCCACATGATTATAAACCTGAGAATACGCAGTATAATTTATGTTGAGGTAGAGTTTAGGGAATTCATGGTAAACATAATAAGGGATTTTTATCAAAAGCCCATGTCCTCATTATTTGGGAGTGTTAAATAAGTTTAAAGGCAGGACTATTTGTCTGATCTTCTTTTCATTGAAAGACCAGGGGATCATCTTCCCAGTATGGTCCTGCAGAGCTGATGGGTAAAGAAATGTACCTCTCTCACAGGGCTGGGGATTCCTAAAACCTTAAGGGCATGAAAGCCATGAATGAGGACAGGAAGGTCTAGAAAGGTAAGAAATAAGACAACTTGCTTTAGAAATGAGAAGGGCAATTACATTTACAATCATCATTTGTATTCACCTAGTTCATTCACCGCTCACTGGTACTTAAAGTGCCAAGATCAATGTTTTATCCATCTTTGTAAATCGAGCTCTTAATATAGAGCCTCAAATATAGTAGATGCTTAGCACATGTTTCATTACTCAAATAAAATGTAACTTGTGTATTTATGAAGACCAAATAAATGGATTGAGTAAATTTACAATTAAACATTTACAGTTAAGTACAGATTAGGTATAGATATAAATACATGCATATATATAATTTAAAATACATAGACTCATAACATGAGTGAAGCTTGTGTTAATCATCAGTCCCTCCTCAATAGGGAGCAAAGATCTTAACCAGAAGTTTTTGAGATACAGACAAACCTAATGCTGATCTGTATCTTCTTTTTTTGTCTTCTGATCTCTTTTTCTACATTCATCCCATTTCAGTCTATACCGTCCCAGTAGATTCCCAGCATCAGTGCTAATGCTTCTGTGGCCATACTGCTATATATTTCTCTCCCTTTTTGCTACTGCAAAAACCTGTGCAATAAAAACAATTCAGCAGAGCAAATCTTCAATAAAATCACAATAGCCTCTCTGCCTCTCCACCTCTCCAAGTGACTTCCCAATAACACTGCCTTATTCTTCATGTTCTAGTAATAACAAATTGTAATTATCTGCATATCCAGGGCTAATTTTACATCTTCATGCTTTCGTACAGCACTGGCTTGTTAAACCACTCTTTCAATCATTATTCAGCTAACCCACCCCTAATTATCCTTCCCCTATAGCCCTTAAAGTCTTTCTTAATGAGCATTATTATTTTAAACTCTGAATTTAAACTCTGAAATGGTTATCAGGTATTAACTATTTTTCCTGCATAATAATTCTGATATCATCTTGGTGTGTGTGTATATATATATATACACATATATATACATATATATATACATATATATATCTCAAGACAGATTGATAAAATGGCAGATATAGATACAAATATGATATAATGGCAGATAGATATATATATAAAAGTTGTTATATATCAATATATAGAAACTTTGTACTCTTTCTAAAATTTATCTTCAGAATTCTAATCTTTTAATTAATATATTTATAGCTATATGTCCATAGAATACCATAATGTTGTATAACTTAGATTTTAGAGTTGAAAATTATTCCTTAAGTTGTCTTCTTGATGGTTATAACCATCAATGAAATTTTTAAGTATTAGCAGATTATTTCCATGGGACATGAGGTCTGATCTTTATCATTACCTATTTTGACAAATAGCAGATTATATCATTTTTTATCTTACTGAAATCTCTATTGATAAATTCTTTACTTTGTCTTTGAATGGAATGCTAGATAAAGTTGGTACCAAAAAATTGTTGATTAATTAACTAAACAGAAATGACATTTTTTGAGTGCCTTCATGTGTTGATCCATCTGTCAAATGAGAACATAGTTTATATCAGCTCGGATTTTGGAGTGAGAGAGATCAGGATTCCATTCTGGGCTCTACAACTTACAGCCATGTGTTCTTGGGATAATTACTTTGATTTACTCTCCTGCCAAATGAGGATATAATATATTGAAGTTATTGAAGATTGTGTTAAATAAATATGAAAAACATTTAACATAATGCCCAATAAATTTGTGCAAGAATTAATCCCCACCAAAAGCCCTATGTGCTCTATGAGGGTGGTGTATAAAGGCAAGGAAACTGAGGATCTGACCAAGTTGCAGAGAAAATAAGCAGCAGAGCTGGGATCCAAATTCAGTTGAGTGGTGCTTGCAATCTGAAGGAAGTATTCACTCTTGCTGCAAGAAACATTAGTGGAATTTCCACTTCAGTATTTTCTTAAAGGATATATGCTGCTGAACTGCAGTTCATTTGTCAGATTCTGTCTCCCCCAAACTCTCTTTAGATCAGAGTTAACATAGTTCCTTAGCATTTCACACTCTGCCCAACATGTTTATTATTGGATGGTCTGATAAATGATCCTGCATGAGCCAGCATATAAACATCTTTGACCTTCCCCTGTCATTTCCTATGCAGAATTCCTCTGAAGTGCCTCATATACTGTTTGATGGGCCCTGTTTCATAGCAGATATGCACTAATCCAGGCATCCTCAACGTCTAAGCTACCACCTGACTATAAATAAGCACTTTTAAAACCTATTCTTTCATCATTTTATCCAGGTCACTGTTAGAACAGGTGCCACATTTTAATCTAATTGTTTCTTTTTAATACCCGCCTTTTTAGCTTCATATGAGCTTCTCATAGATGGGAACAATTTCCTCACCTTTCTATATGGAGCATCTATCATGGTGCTTGCCATATAGTTGATGCTCACTAAATATCTAAATGCCACTATAACAGTCTCTATAAGTTACGGTTTTATTATTCTTTATAAGAACCCTCAAGAGTAATACTTACCTATATTTTTATGATCCTGTCAATTTTATAATCTCTTACCCAGAAATTTTGTTTTCCCATCTCATTAGGGAAACATAAAGAATTCCCAAACAGTTGTTGCAGAAACTACTGGGGAGTTCATGTCACATTTCCTTTACTAGGTAAAGGAATAAGCATAGATTCTCTGTATTTAAGTGAAGTCTCAATCATTATAAAACACACTGCTTTGGGGACGCCTGGGTGGCTCAGTCGTTAAGCGTCTGCCTTCAGCTCAGGTCATGATCCCAGAGTCCTGGGATCAAGCCCCGCATCGGGCTCCCTGCTCTGCGGGGAGCCTGCTTCTCCCTCTCCCACTCCCCCTGCTTGTGTTCCCTCTCTCACTGTGTCTCTCTCTGTCGAATAAATAAAATCTTCAAAAAAAAAAAAAAAACACTGCTTTGTTAAGAATGCCTCTTTTGGAAATTTTAGTCTTCAGGGGCAAGATAAAGGTAGGTTGGGGCAAGAAGAGTACTCAAGAAGAGAGAGACATAAACTTCCAGTTATCAATAAATAAATTCTGAGGATATAATGTATGGCATGGTGACTATAGTTAACAATACTGTATTATACATTTGAAAATTGCTAAGGGACTAGATTTTTAAAAGTTCTCATCACAAAGAATTTGTAACCACGTGAGGTGATGGATGTTAACTAAACTTATTGTGGTAATCATTTTGCAGTGTATACAGATATCAAATCATTGTTGTACACCTTAAACTAGTACAATGTTATATGTCAATTATATCTCAATAAAACTAGAAAGAAAAAAAAAGAAGAGACAAAGGCCTCACAACAGTGTTTGGGAACTATGGTGAAGAGCTATGGATATAATACCTCACTAGTTTTTTTTTAATCTTTTCTGATGTTCCTGGGGTAATTTATACTCCTTTATCACACTACAGTCTTTATCTTCTGCCACTTCCCCTGACTGTCCAAGAAATAATTTCCTTAATTGTATAATGGTGTGTTACTGAACATTTTTTAAAAGGAAAAAAGAAAAAAAATTTAAGAGTGAAGGGAAGCATTTTATTTTTAAAAATGGTACAGACCACACATAATTAATTTATACAAGGGGCCTTCGTCTTATTATGCTAGGATTTATGATACTCAACAAATATTGCTCAGAAAATTGGCTCTCTGAGTCCTGCAAAGAAAAATATACTAAATTAGTTGTAAAATTTAAAGGTTAAGCATATATAAAACTGAATATCCTAATTAAATAAAATTTAGAACAAAATTAACGGCACCTATTTTTTGGTAATCGAGAGTTAATAATAAAAGATAGAAATTTCCTATATGAACATAATAATGATTCACTGTTGTATGACTCAATACATTTAAATGTCTCCCCCAGTAGCTTGAACCTGTACAGATTAAAGATTTCTTTGAGTCTGTCCCTTCCATTCCCCACTATATATGTTTTAATACTTTAATAGAAATTTGGTTTAATTAGATATTTTGTTAATATATGATATAAATGGAAAAAACGGGTATGAGATGAGCTTTTTTGTTTGTCTGTTTTAAACTATCTCTTGAGTGTGGGTGCTTTATACATGTGGCAGAACCAGGTTCTGTGCCTTTTCACACATTGGTCTGGCCCCATTCTCCCCCATCTTAATGGAACAATCAGTCTACTGTTTTGTTTCCTTCATTCCTTCAGTCTCTACCCATCCTTACTCCTGGAGGAGAGAAAGTCTTCATGTATAAGAATGTATCAAAATTATCCTTTGAGAGATTGATATTAGTAAGAGAATAGCCACGTGTGCAGCTCGGAGCTGCTCAGCACCATACACGTTACCACTGGCATCCTGAGCCTCAGCGGCTGCCGCGAGCACCGCGTGACACCCCCGAGCACATGCTCGGTGCCAGGGCCGGTGGGACCTCCTACGCATCTTTCAAGCCCATCAGCGTGGCTCCGTCCCTTCTGCCCATCCTGTCCTGACCACCACCGTCTCTTGCCCGGAGTGAGGCCAGAATACGACTCTTCTCCCCCAGGGCAGCCCTCCCAGACCCCAGACTAGTTGACAGTGAGACAGTGAGAGCCTCTTCAAGGAGGGGAAGCTGCTGCCTGCCATCACCATCCTAGGAGGCTGCGTTCTGATGCCTGCGGAGTGTTCATCCTGACCTCGATTGTTTTGCCACACAAGGAGCTGAGCCGCAACTTCACCAACCAGATCATCCTCTGAGGGGGACTGCCAGAAGGCACCCCCCAACTCCTACCCGCTCCCCTCGAGGCTACTGCCTGCACGGCAGCCTCTGTCCAAAAGGACCGGAGGAAGCCAGGCAGGATCTTCACATGCCAGGAGCAATGTGGGTGGCCTGGGGATTCCTGGCCTCCCTCTCCACTCGCTAATAAACCCCAGTGAACCATGGGGGGAAATGTGGTCACTTTGACCTCTTATAGGAGGATTTAAAATAAAGCAATGAATTAGAAATATCTATATAAGAATTTTCTACAATGCAGCTCAGTATTTTGGATTAAAGTGAAAGTACAGCCATTCCTTATTCTTTTTTTTCTCTTTAAATACAAAACTTGTGGTTCTGATGTACACTTTCCCCCTTTCCCAGAATGGATGCTTTCTGCTTTTCATCCACTACTAACCAATCTTCAAACAGACGAAATCCAATGATTAAAATACTATAGGAGGTAGAGGACTGATCCAGGAAACAAAGGTTTAATAATGTGTTATTCTCACGAAGAAGTTCTAAGTCTTCCTCATGTATAAGGCAAGGGTCTCTTCTATTCATCCTACTTGGGAACAAACAGAAAATGACTCTAAACATTTTGGTTTTTTTTTTTTTTTTCTCTCTCTCTCTTTCCTTCTCTTTTTCTCTGGAGAGAACCTTCCACTCGTTTCCAAGTACACATTAGTTTACACACGGACAAAGCAAAAAGAACAGTCTCGAACCCCCAATAAAACCAAGTTCTGCTCTTGTCACTTTCTTGTACCATGTAATTTTTCTTCAACCTATACAATATGCATCCATAAATAAGATTTGCTATCTTCATTTTTACACACCCACCTGAAGTCTGTCCTGTGTAAGACAACATAAGAATATGAAAGTGACTAGGAAAGAAGGCATCAGTTCTATGCAGGGGACAGACAGAAGATAAATGAATGGACTGAAAGTCCTCTACAAGCTCCCTCCAGCTTTGTGTGGCTGGTTTCAGAGCACACAGCAACGTGGTACCAGGCAAGCACTGGGCCCAGAGCCTCCGACTCTAAGTAATACAAGGAAAGCCTTCCAAGGCAAGAAGTTCCTTAGCCCAGCAACATTGACTCACAAACTGCTATGATCCTTTTGGACTTATCTTCCAGGATCCAATAAGAGATGGTTCAGAAGGTAAGAAGTTTCTCTAGGAATGGGGCACTGGTAATAGCTCAGCAAACTGATCTGCATGAACAGCAGTTTGAAAATTTCAGCAATTATGGCAAATGTCAAATGATGGAACTTCCCCTCAGAAATTATTTAAAGTACTATGTCTTAAAACTTCAGGAACCCCAAGATTACTCTCCACAATGTCACCATGCTCTGCCTTCTATCAGCATAAGCATCACAGTATTTATAACCCACATCAAGGAGGAAGAACCAGGTCTTATTTCCACTTTATTCAAATATGCTGATACTTCCTATGCAAAGTGATTAAGGAGATGTTGTTAAAGCCCCCCACACATACCATGATAAATATCTCTAAGATATTTTATGATCCCCAAATCCAAGTATGAATAGCTTCTACAACATATAATTTCCTCTTTTGAAGGGAGTAAATTATAACTGAACAATTTAAGTGATTTAAATCCTTAGTGACTCTATAAAAAGAAGACTGGAGTATTATATAAAACGTTACAAATAAATTCTGCCACCAAATAATCTCTACCCCACATTACATTATATCATTTCTTGGTAACATTAACCATGAACTTAGGTATATCTTCAGTATCTACAAAAATCAACAAAGCTGTGACGATGAACGTGTTTCTTGCCCTTATTAACATATCATTCATTTCAGGACAGTGAGTTGGCTGTCTTGTTTAGAGAGAGCATACTCATAAGCAAAAATTCTCTGCATGATGCACTGAATAAGGCAATGGTCATTTTAATCCTATTTCTGATGAATTTTCATGTCGATGGGTTAAGATATTAACAGTTGCTATTGTGGGGGCGTCTACCATGTGCCATGTGCCTCAGGAAGTTTCAAATGTTCATTCATGAGTATAGAAATATTTGTGAGAGCTTGCTAGAAATGAAAATTCCTAGGCCTCAGTCCCATGAATCTAACTTGGTAAGTGGAAATAGGCCAGGAAGGATCCTAAAAGTCCCTAGACAATTCTAATGCAGCACACATTCAGAAATCCTGACAATTGTGATTAAAAAAAAAAAAAAAATTGTGATATAAAAGGGTTTTAAAAGCAGCAGGGTATAAAAATAAAATTAAAATAAAATAAAATAATACAATAAAAGCAACAGATGTTTCCAATCTTAGGCAGACAGAGGTCAAACAAAAGATTGATAGTAACAGTTTATTAGGAGACTCAGTTGTTTAAATCTTGCTTCCTTAATCTTGCTTCCTTTGATCTGCAGGCAGGGACTCAAGCCCAAGGATTCAGACTTGGGATGAAATTCAGTTTTCTGAAGAAACTCTTGGGAAATCACTGACTCTTCTGTTCTTAACAATGGGTGAACTTGACATGAAATCTCTTCTGTCTATAGAGAGGAGCTAAGCAGGAAGACAGGCAGCTGCTGATAGCATTTGATACTTTTCGCTCTGTGGGTCAATGACCATAACTGCTGCAACTGCATTTTCAGAGATGGAAAAGTTGAGTGAGAAAGTAATTCCAGAAACACTTGGCTCACCTTGTATTATTGACCTGGAGAGTGGGGGCTCTGGAACAAAGGGCAGTAGGCCTGGCAGGCTGCACAGAAGCAGAGTGGCCGTGGTCCGAACCACAGACCAAGGAGAGTCTGATGCTCCACAGCCGATCTGGAGCAAGCACAAACTGCCTTGAGCCAGAGCCAAAGTTCTGGCCTTTAATTAATCAAAACTAAATATCGATCACAAACGGGGACCAACTTTGTGTTCTGTGCATGAAGACGAACTTATTTGCTCCCAGCATCTTTCCTACTCAGTCCTTGGGGGTGCAGGGAGGAGGTAGATGGTGTCTCTATTTAAATCGTATTATTTAAGGTATTCTGTACCTCATTAATAAAACTGTGTAGCAAGATCCTCCACTGTCATCAATAATACGATTAAGGCTCATCAATGTGTTTGGTAAGGGCATTTGAGAAATAAAACCAGCAACCAATGTTTTGAAGCCACTAGAGTGAAAAATAAATCAATAACACAAAATATAAAACACTTACCAAAAAACTCACAAACCTACTTACCTACTAGTAATCTTGTTTGCAAGGTTACATGCTTCACAAAGTTGGCCTCTATTTTGTTAAAATCACTCTTTCTTGAACTTCTGCAGTAAAATGTGCATCAGTGACCCACACTGTCCTCATTGACCTGTTGTGGCTCAGCACTTTCTTCAGCCATACCCACAGCAAAACCCAGCACCACCATCTATCTTACTGAAGCGGGAGCCCTGCCACACCTCCCAATCCTTCATTCTGTTCAGTACAATACTGACTTTTAATGCAAGCTGAAAAGCATCTCAATGGGCTAACAGATGGAGGAGAGCTCTTTTCACTCCTGTGGAGCTCCTAGTCTTCCCAGCATGCCACCAAGTATGGCAGTGCTGTGGACCTCGCCCTTTAGATCTATAATTTAACTAACAGTGCTAGTAAAAAAAAAAACAGAAAGCACTCAACTGGGATTCATAGGCTTTTAAGCACTGAAACTGTTATACTCCCTGGCAAGTTTAATGTTCCAAATGCATCTCTTCAGTGTCAGTCCAGCCCTCCAACAGGAGAAAGCATAAACAGGAAAAAGGGAAAATACAGAGATATTTCTCTTTGAAATGAACTTCAGTGGAGATCCACATGTTTAACAGCTGTGGGATTATGCCATGTTTCAGATGCCTTGGTGGCACTGGGTTTACAATGATGGGGGTGGGGATGCACAGTCCCTGTCTTTGTGTGACAAACACCAAGCAAATAAATACATTGTTGTGAATGGTGATAAGCCCTCTGATGATAAAAAGAAAATAATGTTATAAATAATAAGAGCAACCTGCTTAGATTGGGTGAAGAATGGCCTCTCTGTGGAGGGGACATTTAGGTTAAGATGTGCTAAGTAATAAACCGTAGGGAGTGAGGGAAAGAGTATTCCAGGCCAAGTGAATGGCATGTGGAAAAGCCCTGGATGAGGAAAGAGCTTGATACACTTAGGGAATTGAAATAAAAGGCAAGCATGGCTGGAATATAATGTGCAAATAGGAGAAAGACAGGAGCTGTGATGGGTGAGTTGGAAAAGAGCCAGATCAGTAAGGGCTTATTGGACTTTGGATTTCATTTGAGCCACAATGGGAGCCATTGAAGGATTTTAGCAAGAAGAATGCATATCCTGAACTCCATTTTCTAAAAGATTTATTATTTATTTATTTATTTATTTATTCATTCATTTATTTATTTATTTTGGAGAGAGAGAGCATGTGCACACAGAGGGGAGGGGCAGAGGGAGAGAGAGAGAGTCTTATCAGATTCTGTGCTCAGCATGGAACGCAATGTGGGGCTCGATCTCACCACCCTGAGATCACGATGTGAGCTGAAACCAAGAGTCAAGTGCTCAACCCGGATACCCCCTGAGCTCCATTTTTTAAGGTTCATATGGCTGACTGTGTGGAGGAAGCAAGAATATAAGCAAGTAGAGAAATACTGTAGGCAAGTAAATATGGCAAATAAGGTGATATGACAGAAATGGAAAGAGAGAAAGAGACAGGTAAATAGAGAAATGTATTTAAAAATAAAATCTCTTCCCAACCCAGAAAAATCTCTCCATGAAGGTAGGAAAGAAAAAAAACACTTTGGTTACCGAATAAGCATTAAGCCAGACTGTTATGTTCACCACAGGCAACCTGCTAAGAGAGTGCGATGGAACGCAACCTCACCCTTTTATAGAGCTGAGCAGACACAACCTATTCCATACAGGTTCTCAATATTAGCAATGATCAGTCCTCAGGTAAGAGCCTTGACAGCACCATTTGTCACACACAGTTCATCCTACATTAACCTGGTAACCGTGGTGGTCATACATGTTTGCTAATTGGCTTTATCCACAGGAAAAAGAAACTTCTCACATCGTCAGGAAGGAGATAGCTTTGCACCTTGCAGTGAGGCTCTGCCAAGTCGGACTCCTACTCTCCCCCAGACCCTGGGAGACAGGGGCACTAGCTCCCTTGCTGTTTACATTTCAAAGACATGGCTCCCAAGTCTTTGAGAAAGACATTCCTGGATCATAAATCTGTGAAGAGACTCTCTGTTAAAAAGATGTATATACATTTCAAAGAGACAGAAAGAATTTACAAGTTTTCTAAAGTGATCGCTCTAAGGGAGGTGGGGAGATGGTCAGTCTCTTCCCTTATTTTCAACAAAGGCAATTAAACTTCTTATTTTTAATTTGTTTTGGCCCTTACAAGTGATAGATAAATAGATGATAGATAGATAGACAGATGTGAGATTAATGTATACTGGATTAGATGTGAAGATTGCAGATAGAGGAGAAACTAAGATGATGACCAGAAGTTTGAGCGATTATGTCAGATATATTGAAAAGAAAAAGACTCTGTATTCTGAAACACATAAAATGTACATCTGCAGTTTGAAGTGGCTGTCCCATTTGAATGTGATGAAAAATACAAGTAGATGCAGCATCTCCAGGAGACGAATTTCACAAAGTTGTCCTCCAAAAGTATTCAACACCAAAGAACCAAAGTGCTCAGCTCAGCAATTATGCAGGCAGCCAGCCCCGCAGAAGAGCAGGCACACATCTATAGAGGGACTTGGGCACATCCGCGGGACTATCACTAAAGCCAGCAAAGGACTTGTTGCAGTTATTAAGTGATCTTCTCACAGCAACAAACTCACTCCTCTGTCTTCTGCTTCGAGAGAGGCCGAGTGCGCCTTGGCAGGCTCCACAGCTCCTTTAACCTGTCCCTGAGTGCTGTGAGCTCCGACTTTAACCTGTCCCTGAGTGCCGTGAGCTCCGACTTTAACCTGTCCCTGAGTGCTGTGAGCTCCGACTTTAACCTGTCCCTGAGTGCTGTGAGCTCCGACTTGACTGAAGCCTTTGTGTGCGTGGGAGCAGTTTAGGATAATATGCTGCTTAATAAAAGACACTTTTGCCTTTTCTGAGCTCAGCCTCAGCTCTAATGATGGCAATTATAATAGTAGTCATGTTGGTTAACATTTAGTGACTGCTCACTATGCCGCACACGCTAAATAGCTTAGCTCATTTAATCCCTTTTGTAGGGCAATGAGGCAAAAACCCATTTTGTAGATGAGGAAGGTGAAGCATTGAGAGGTTAATAGTATGCAGTTACGATTTAAAGTCAAGTCTACTGTGGACAGACTTTGTCTGAGGCAGTTTATGTTCCTGGCCTCAGCAGACCTGTTTGTTTCCTCCTGCCTAGGGATTTCTGTAGATCCTGCTCTCCATGTGCTCTATGGACTTAAAGCCTCAGTGTTTTCCTGTCTCCCCTGTGAGAATGAAGCCTCTATGGATAGAAAGTATGTCTTGTTCACTATGGTCTTCCCAAAACCTAGTACTACCTGGTACATAGCAGACACTCAGTAAATATTTTATAAATGAATTAATTACACAGTTTTAAATGTTGCCTCCATAGTTACTTGTCTCAGCATTTTAGGTATTCTATTATTGCCATATAACTATGGCTAATTCGAACTTTAAAAGACTAATTTAGGACCATATGATAGGACAACAGGAGAAATGAACTACAGAAAGCTAAACAAGATTTTTAAATTATGTTTAAGATTAACATCTGGCATGTTTCATCTAGAGAAATCTCATGCCTTTGGCATTTGCCCAGATGTTTTCCCAGTGAAGATAGTGTCCGAGTATACTATGACCACTGTTTAAAATGTAGAATGTGTGAGATACGGAGAGGCCACCTTCCAAACTCCTCAGAGTCGGGTAGTGCCAGAACAGAGCTGGAAAGGCAGCACATGTGATGGCTACAGCCTACAGTTTGGGGGCTGACGGATTTGGTTGAAATCCTGGCTCTCTTCCTCCTACTGCCGGTGTGACCTCACTTACTAAGCCCTTCTGTGCCTCAGTTTCACAGTTCTCCATTACAGTATCTATCCCATATGATTGTTGATAAAAGGAGTTAATATATGTAGCGCCATTAGAACACAGTGTCTGGCACATAACCAATGCTTATTACTATTTTTACCTAGAAGAGGTAACAAAATAGCTCATTAATTTGAGTAATGTAGCAGTTGTGGGACCTCAGGATGGTTTCTTAAGCTCTCTGAGCCTGCTTCTTCATCTATAAAATGTATATGATAATTCTTACCTTGAAGCAAAATTGGGAGTCCTAGAAATAAAGTTATAAACAAGAATACTAACTTTTAGGAGGTGCTCAATAAGCAGCAGCTGTTATTAGCAAAGATTAACTTGTCAGCTAGCTGAGAAGAACTTTTGGAAGCTCAAAAGTCAGATGCGGTCACAGGTATAGCCAGGGCTGAAGCTCAGGTCTGAGGGGAAGATGTGAACAGGCAGGGCAGTCAGCGCACAGTGGAATGAAAGCTATGACAAGGGAATGTGTGAATGAGAAGGCAGAAACCCTCAAACCTACCCCTCCCTCACCCACCCCCTCCCCAAAAGCACTAACAGTAAACAAGAACTAAGGAAGAGAATCCTGCAAAGCGGATTGACAAGAAGAGATAAGAGGAAAACCAAGGACGTGTGGTGGCAACTGAAGGAGAAAGAAGAGAGGGGTTGAAGAGAAAGGAGTAATCCTGGCCAAGGTGGCCAACACCAGAGGAGTTAGGGAGGATAAGCACTGGTGAACATCCACTGAGTTTTGCAGTGACATTAGAGAGAACAGCTACCAATCAGGGCTGGCTACATAATTTGCAGGGCTCAGTGCAAAATGAATATGCAAGCAGGCCAGGGCAGTGAAGTCTATCTCCTTTCCATGCCCCAACACATGTTGGACCAGGGACCCCCAAGGAAATGCATTCTCCATGCAGGCATGAGCTACATACCTAGATGGGGGTTAGCAAGAGGCCCCTACCATGTCACCCCACCCCCCACCCCAACTCACCCACAGCGGTGCTGCCTGCAGGGGGAGAATAGCTGCCGCCTTACCCCCCCCTCCGTGTTCATGGCCAGGTGACCACTAGGGATGGAGGGCAACAGCAAATGCAGCCCCTCTCCTCCCCCACAACCAACCTGACTGCCCCCTGGGGCAGAGTGACAGTGGTCCCAATGCAGAGTGGCAGAGCCAGCTGATGAGAACACCTCCCAGGGAGACAGAAAGACTGGGAGGCAAGCTCACGCAAGACTCAAACATCCAAGCCCCGAAAGGATAATCCATTGTCCCAAGCATGCTCCACTATCTCATCAGATTTACAAAGCACCCATTCAAAGATAAAATTGTTAAGAATTTCAACATAGCCACCACAGATCATCAAACCCCAAGTGCCGGGCGCCATTGCGACCTGCCCCGGTATCACACCCAAGAGGCCTGGTAGCTGTCAAAATACAAGGTAGTCATTGAAGAGGGAGTAGGAAATACAAATATAGTATAATCGACAAGTTTAAAGAAAGTATGCTAGGAAGAAGACATCATCAGATAGACCAGTAGGAAGAAGTAGGGTAAAAAGAAATTTTTAAAACAAGGAGGCAGGAGGGGAAGGGATCCAGAGCCCAGGTCAGGGACTGGCTTCAGTTACAAGGTCAGGGGTCATCAGTGTCTAAGTGGAAATAGAGAAATAGAGAGGACCTTGAGAGCCGAGGGAGAGGGAGACAGGAACAGAGCCAACAACATTTATATCTGACGAGGACACTCAAATATGACCAACACTGAAGTACTGGTAGTCGAAAAGTAGTATTAAGGAAAAACATCAATGGAGAAGGTGGTCCTCGACATGACTATCCAACGTACTGACTTGGACCAAAGTCCCACAGGGATTTAACCTGATTTAATTTGTCAATTAAAAACATTAGGACCATGACAGATTTTATTTCTGTTGATATTGCTTTCCTCAATGTTCTATTCATAAAAGCAGTTTCAATCTTCTCCCAATAAATTTCCCAGCAACTAACAGTACTGCCTGCCAACTTTTGAGATGCAGTCTTTATTTTAATAGGGCAGACACTTCTTCTGTGCCCTAACCTTAAGTTGAACACTGTTTACTGCTTTGTTTAGAGGCAGAAAGTTATAGCAGAGACTGGATACACAGGGAAATCAAATGTCAGCTTCTAAATGATCACAAGTTTCCTTAAAAGGTTACCACTTGTCTTAATGGAATAACTGGAGATTCTAATATAACAGGCCAATCTCTAAATTCCTTTGTTCTGCTCCAATAAACATAAAACTCTGACAGCGACAGCTCTCTTCTGACACTCTGCAAGCAAACACAGGAAATTCTTATTGATGCTACTACTTAGGAGTCCTGAAAAGAAAGAATACGTCAGTGCTTCTCATACTTTTCTTCGTGAGAGCACTTTTCCCTCTGTCTCTATGTCTCTCTCTCATTCTTTCTGCCTCTCCCTCTTCCCTCTTTCTCTCTCCTGCACTCTCCCTTTGTCTTTGCTTTCTTTTTTCTTGTTTTCTGTTTTTCTTACTCTTTCTCTGACATTCTGAAGGTTCAGTGCAGTTTAGCAAACCCAAAATTTATCACTATTTTGAGTTTTCCTTAGTTTGTCATCTGAGATTGCTTAAATTTAAAAAATAAAATTTTTCAAAATGAATAGAAACAAAGGTAATTATTTGTATAAGCAAGTAATTATGTAGCAGAGATAATAAAGTATTTGTAAAAGCTAGTTTCTTTACCTCAAACAGTGAAAACATAACAGGTTTTTTTTTTTTAAGATTTTATTTATTTGACAGAGAGAGAGACAGCGAGAAAGGGAACACAAGCAGGGGGAGTGGGAGAGGGAGAAGCAGGCTTCCCACTGAGTAGGGAGCCTGATGCGAGGCTCGATCCCAGGACTCTGGGATCATGACCTGAGCCGAAGGCAGACGCTTAACGATGCTTAATGACTGAGCCACCCAGGCACCCCAACATAAAGATTTTTGTTTGACAATTCTTTTCTTTTCATAGTTTAGATCCCCTTTCCTTCAAAATGCATGCTATATTAGTATGTCAAAGTTTTAGATAATTTTTTGAATCCTCAATTTTTTGAAAACCTCACAATGGATAACCTCAAAATCTATGAGAAAGTGGAGCTGCTCTTCATTTCCAGTCCTGAGGTAGGCACCTACAACCTAAACATACAAACAAAATCCATTCAGAGTCCCTCTCCCCATAATTTAGTTAACTTTTTAGAGGCAAAAAAAGTAAACAATCTGATTACACTAGGACTTTCGTTCCTGAAAAATTCTCATATGTGTATATACATATATATATACATATATATATATATATATATATACACACACACACACACATATATATATATATACACACACATCCTGCATATATATTCAGGTAAATATGTGTACATATATACACATTATTTATGTGTATTAGGTATATATATACAAATGTAGATAAAGAATAGAATAGGGATATAGCTAGGTCTCCATAATGATAAATAAAGCTATAAAACCAAGTGCATTTAAAGGGAAAAGTGAATTATGTACTACTACTAATATATAGGAATCTCCCTTATGCCTAAGATGTATTATCAGTGTGGAAAATAAACTTAACTATCTTATAATTTATGTTGATATTGCTTTTCTCATTGTTGTTTTTGAAAGGCCCATATAAAGCCTGATTTCTCCATATATATTTCACATATGAGAACAGAAGAGAAGAATTTCCCAAATTGCAAATTTTCCACACATGCACTAAATTTCTTCCTAAAGGCCCAATTTACTAGTAATTCAGTATTAACATCGGAATGGTCATGGAAAAGCACAGCTGGGGCAAAACAGGGCTCCGCCTTGGCCAGTTAAATCCACCTCAGCGACAATATAGATAACACAGAATTCAAAAACAGAACAGAAAAATCTTCAATCAGCACTGGAAGAAAAAGTAAAAGAGGCAAAGTGGTCTAAAATAAACTCATAACTGAAAAGCCAGAAATCTAAAGACTTCTCTCTTATTCTTTTCCTTATTTTCCCAATTCTGCTCTACCAAAAGCAAAATAAACTTAACATTATACCTTGGTTTCCTCTTAGACTATTGTTTTTGAATCTAGATGAATTTAAATGAACGTCGGTTATGTATCCAAGACGGGCTCTTATTAAAAGGAGGGAAAAGCTATTGCTGCAATTGCACTTTTGTGCTTAACTTGCAGATCCAAGTAATTGCTGTTTGTAATAACTACAGAAAAGCCTATTATCTTGATTACAGCTGTTAGTAAGTGAAAATATATTTACACTTAACAAACATGTTAGGAGTTTCACAAGTCTTAAATTTCAGAGAGTAATATCAAATTATCCATTTACTAATTAGCATTTGAAAAGCTATTGCATTTGCTTGCTACTGACAAATATTTAGTTATACAAATATATAGTTATTACATATATAAAAAGAAAATATTTAAATATATCTAAATTTCTATATGCATAGTTGTCTCTATATTTAATTTAGAATTTATGACTCCAACATAGACTCACAAAAATATTCATGCATCTATTGATTGTCACTGGAGGTTATAGTATAATATAGAGGGATAGACAAATGAACCAAAGAAATTAAAAATACATCAGAAAACAAAAAGTGCTATGAAGAAAATTAAAATGAAGTCATACGAGAACAGCTGGATGGTTAATTTAGCTGTGTGGAAAACAGAACTTAACCTAACCTCACTGAGGAATGTAGAAGGATGTGACTAATCAAATGCCAAGATACACGTCAAAGGCAACCATAGAAGGTACTGCTAAAGAGTTACATAAAACAGAACACAGGATAGCTTATAATGTACACTAACAGTGTAAATACTAACACGAATTGAATATCTACAACTGTTTACTAAAAGTAGGATAATGTATAACAACTGTAGTTAATGGAAATAATGTACTACAACAGATCTTTTCCATATAAAAAGAGCTAAAAATCCATTACTGCTTTGTAGCCACTTGCTGGCTCTCTGTACACACCCAGTGTTATTTTTGCACAACAAAATCAGTTAATTCTCTATTTAGGAATTGGCATGTTCCTTGAGTCTTGATTTCTTCCTTTCTTTCTTTATTCCCCCTCTCAACAGGAGGTTAAAGAAGGTCTCTCTGAAGAGGTGACATTTAATATGATATCTGAAAATCATGCAGATGATAGCCAAAAATCAGGAGAAGATCATTTCAGAGAGAGAAAGAGAAGCCAGTTGAAAGCAATTACTTTGAAAAATAATAACCGTCACCAACTAAATGATATCTCCTTTATCTTTGACTTTCAACTGCAGTGTTTTGTATATTTAGTGTTGAAGGAGAATAATTCATGCTGATGAAAGTAAGGCATTCTTTTTTTTTTTCCCACAGCAGTCCATACAACTTACTCATAAGGAAAGCTCTCCTTACTTAACTCTGGGTTTTAGGGTCAAACAGATTGTCACACATTGATCTCCCTCTTTGGTTCTGATTAAGTTAATCTTTCTTAAGTAACCATGCACAGTGAAATAAAATACATATAATAAAAGCTTAAATAATTAGAAATTGAATTTAAACAGGGTTGGGTCATTTGGTGACATTTGCACATGACAATTTCAGGCCAATCTTTTCGTCTTCAAGGTCTCATTCCTTCCATTTATAATTTATCTCTATTGTTTGGAAAAGAGCTACTTCTAAAATGTCTTATCAAAATCTCTGACAGTTTTTTTTTTCCCTCAGATTGGTAAACAATGTAACCTCCATTGGAAATTAACATGAATTAGGTGATTTCCAACAAAACAATGAATATTCCGATCTGTTCTGAGTGCTCACGGTGCTTATTAATACCAAAAGATTGCTCTGGCTAGGAGATAATGTCATGATCCACATACCTTAGGTAAAGATGGAATCTGAAAAAGCTGAATTCCCATTCTCTAGATGACTCAGACATATGCCTTTGAGTCATTTATATAATGTGGAACTTTTTGTCTATGAAATCTTGTGTTTAAGGGGAGTTATGAAAAAAATTAAAAAATAAAATAAAGGGGAGTTATGTACCTATTTGAAAAGCATGGCCAGCTCATACAAAATCTACCAAACTATGTTACATTTCATCAAAATTATTCACATGTTAATTTTTAATATTTGGAAGCCAATCTTTATCTAAGATTCTGGCTATTATTTATGGAGTAATTCAATTTGAAACATATCCACTCTGGCCATATTTTGGGGGAAAACATGAAACTTCATTACGTTATAGTTCCAGCAACACTACTCTTAAATATATTTCATGGGTTTATACAGAACTACTCACAACATGAAAAGCATAAAAAGAAATTGAAGTATTACTTTACAAACTATGCTGAATGTGAAAGAAAAATCTCCCTCTTTTCAGTATAATGAATTTAAACTTTTTTAGAAGTATTCCAAATTTTAAAAATAAGTTTAAAAAATAAAATAAATTTCAGGTTTCAATTGATGTCTTTTATACATAGCTGTATTATAGAACTTATAACTATATCTATATGTTATTTCCCATTAAAGTGTGAGCTCTTCAAATTCAGGGATCAATTTCACTTCTCTTCATATCCTCAAAGTGCAGCACAAGGCCTTGCCCAATATGTTCAATAAATGTATATTGAATGAATAAGTCAATTAATGAGTGGTCTCTGTGAGCAAAAGCTCCCAGTGCTTGTCACATCTGAGAGTAATCCCACAATAGGCAAGACAAGAATGTCTGAGAATCAGGACTCTAAAATGTGTCCATTATGATGGGTAAAATGCACAGACATGTGTATCAAAAGTTCTCAAAGAAAGCTAATCATAGGGATGGGGTAACTGGGTGATGGGCATTAAGGAAGGTATGTGATGTAATGAGTACTGGGTGATATATGCAACTGATGAATCACTGAACTCTACCTCTGAAACTAATAATATACTATATGTTAATTAATTGAATTTAAATAAAATTTAAAAAATAAAATAAAATAAAAAGCTAATCATTAAAATCACCTTATGAGCTTAATTTTTTAAATATCAGGAGATTCTGATTCAGTAGATCTGATATGGGATCACAGATTGGTATTATCAAGTTTAATAGCCAAAGTTCCATGTAGTATGAGTACAGGGCCTCTTAGCATGAACAGCTCCTCAAGATGCCTCATTTCCTGATAATCTACCATTAGAGGTAGTCGTCTCTTTGAAATGCAAAGTTTAAGTCTAAGGAAAGGATGCATATTAAATCATTAAAAACACTATGTGCTAAAGATATAGAGATAGATATAGATAGGTGGTAGATAGATGATAGATAGATAGATGATAGATAGATAGATAGATAGATGATAGATTCTAGAGCTTTGTTCTGTAAGGCAATTAAGTTACTTGGAAAGAGTCTGATCTTCTTGAGACTTGCCTTGAAAGTTTTTTAAGGTGGGTGCAGAGCAGTATTTAGTCTAGGATTAATTTTTCCTCACTACTTAGGCAACGTTCTCCTGAATATTCCACCCTATGCACCATGAGGTACAAAGTTTTCTAGTCTGGCTGGTGGGAACAAAATCTCTTCCCAGCTTTTTGTGATCTCTGTATATTGCTCCTTTTGGGTAGTTCTTTCCCCAGCCTCAGATAGTTTTCTCACATGCTGAAGACTTGTTGGATGCTATCTGTGAATCACTGGAGCTCTCTTCTCTGCAATGCTCTCCACTCTCCAGTATTTGCACCTAAGAATTCTAGTTACCCTGGGCTTCCCTTAACTTCCATCTTTGTCTCATCAACTCAAAAAGACAGTTGGACTCCACCTGGTTCTCCACCTCTGCACAGCAGCCTGGAAACCATATCCAGGCAGAAAGCTGGGGTGACTGTAGCATTTGCCACATCTGTTTCCCTTCTTTTGGGAACCACTGTCCTTCCTTACCTGATAGCCAACTGTTGTTTCATATATTTCATTTAGCTCTTTAGTTCTTTCAGTTCTTTTGGTTCTTTAAATATTGGTCCTTGTTGCTGCATCTTGGCTAGATACAGCAGTTTGTGATTTTTTTTTCAATATTCTACTTTTTTTTTTTTTTTAAAGATTTTTATTTATTTATTTAAGACAGAGAGAATGAGAGAGAGAGAGAGCACATGAGAGGGGGGAGGGTCAGAGGGTGAAGCAGGCTCCCTGCCGAGCAGGGAGCCCAATGCGGGACTCGATCCAGGGACTCCAGGATCATGACCTGAGCCGAAGGCAGTCGCTTAACCAACTGAGCCACCCAGGCGCCCTCAATATTCTACTTTGACAAAGTGGTGGGGGACAGTATCAGAGGTTTCCATTTGGCCTTACTTAATATGATGGCTTGACCACCACCAAACCCAGGTGGACTCAGTGTAAGGTTTTCCTCAACTGCCAAATATGTCAATCCCAGTTAAACATTCAGGTATGGGGTAATGACCAGAGTGAGGCCACAGACCCAAAGGACCCACTGTAGACTAGATATTGTTAAGGACCTATTCATTGCCCAGTCCCCCTTACCTTGTCACCTCCCTTAAAAGGGAGTCATGGTGACACTTCAGGTCTCCTGTGTTCAACAGCCCTAGAAATGTCTGGGTATTCTCCTTTCCTCACCATATAATCACCTGAGTAAATAACTGTATGAACCTTTTGGGAAGAACTGGGGGAATCATTATAGTATATACTTCATAATGTTGCAGGGTTCTACCTCCCAGAGACTGAACCACCTCTACAGTCAAGGGGTACTGGGTCTAAATATTGTTTTTCACCTAGAAACATTGCAAGATCAGGTAATTTTATTGAGCTGACCACTCTCAGCCTCCTATTCAACCATTCTTGCTTTCTTTCATTTATTTAATTTTTATTTATTTATTTATTTTTGACCAATAAAAATTGTACATATTGAGGGTGTTAAAAAACTTAACACGAATTACTTTAGTAGACCATTTTACATTAGAGAGCTCAGGAAAACTGGTGGGGTGACAAAAGGGCTGCAAAGGAAACCCAAAGAGAAGATAAAAAGAAAGCACAAACAAATGTAGACAAGAAAACAATGTACCAGAATCCGGGATGTCCCTCAATTTTTTTCTCTGTCATGTTTAAACTGAATAATGATAATCTAAAGAGAACAGAATGACCAAACCAGTGGAGATTCCTGATTTGCTCTATCATACCATACTAAAATATTAATTCATGCATCAGGTACTATCTACATATTGACCAAAGCATAGTAGAGAGAAAGGGAAGCTGTAAATGTTGATAATGTTTCATCATAAGGACCTGAATTTCATTCCCAATGCTCAGTTAGAGAAGAATGCTATCTCAAAGCTACATCAGTCACACTAAGGAAGAAGCTAATGTTCATTCAGACTGAGAAGATAAATGAAGAATAAAGAATGATAAATGCTGCTTTATTAGGCTTCTCTTTAAGATTCATTTCTTCTTCATCAGTGATTCACTGTTTTCTCTCCTGATTCTTAGGTCATCTCAATAAGCATTTGAAGAACTTTCGCTCAGTAATAAAGGAAAATAATGCCTGAAACCACTTCTCCTAAATCATTGTTGACACTTGAAATTGTACCAAAGCAATTTTCGTTAGAAAATTTACTTTCGTAAAGAAGCTATTCCATACTGAACACGTGATGATATCACAAGGGGCACTTTAAATTTTGTGTACCTGTTTCCCATTCCTTTTCTGCAAACTGATAATAAAAATATATTCTACTTAATAATTGTTTTTATACTCACAGGGGGAAGGCAACTTAGAGAATACCCAATTCAGTCCCTCTATTTTGCAGATAAGTAATGTAAATTCATGAAAAATGAAATTTTGCAGGTAAATAATGAAGTTGAAATCATAAAATGAATTGTCCGAAGCCACATACCAAGTTGGGGGCAGAGTGAAGGTGATATTAATGGTAAAGCCACACTCAATTCAAGATCCTTTCTTATCTCTAGAATTAAATTTATACAGTTTAAACCATTTACTGCATACTAATAACTGCAAAGCAATCCTGAGAACAGAGTCATATTTTAATATAGCAGTGAGGCAAGTGATTGCATTCAGTCAAGGTAATGGCTTTTGTTTTTTACTAAATGATGATAAGACTTGCATGTTAGAAAATAGAAGAGTTGTTCAAAAATATGTTTATCAAATTAATTACCAGTATACATATGGCATAAGAGTTTTGGTTGTGGTATATTTTTAGTTTGAATGGCAATTGTCTAAGCTGTGTTTTGGTGTACTTTTATTTACAAAGGCCCCATTTTTAAAAAATTATGATAGAACTTATTTTTTTCTATTGAAAAATTATTTAGTGAGAAGTACTGATTCCAAGGTTTTGAGTGAATGCCGATGTCTTGATTATCAACTCATCAAATGTCAACCTATTAGTTTTATCCATAAAGTTCTTCAGATTTCATCTGACAGCTTACTGAAATTTTTATCACAGTTTATAATAGATGTTATGACAATCCACTTGATCTATTACAGAATATCCATGGGCTGGGTAATAGGCACAAATTTAGGTAAAGGCTATAGACATTTGAGAGATTTGGCATCATTCATTTAAAGATGTGCTAATGCTCTTACCATGAAGGAAGCTGCACTTTACGAAATTATGAAATGATTTCCCATGAGCTGTGCTAGCTCATCTGCTCTAAGTAGAAGCAGCTCCTATGATACATCTTACAGTTTTCTTTTAGTCTTATGTCAGTGTTCCCAATTGTATAAGCCATGAAGCCCATTACATTCCTTCTAAGATCTCAAGATCAAGGCAGGTATAGAAAGAATCTGGAAGGATTCTTTTTTTTTTCCAAAATGGTAAATTCCTGGGTTTTTAAAAATAATTCTAAAAGTAATGCATTAATGTTTGTTATATGAGGTGAATTTAACCTCATGTAGGATTTAACCCAGCTATAGCCTGTTTGCAAGGAGAACTCAAAGGATAAGTTACACCTCAGAGTTGTCCCGAAAGAGGCAAGGGATCTGGAGTAAAATGAGAGCTTTAATAAACACATAAAATTAAAGATAACAAATTACATGCTCACTTCAGCAATACATATACTAAAATTGGAACAATACATAGAAAATTAGCACGGCCCCTGTACAAGGATGACACACAAATAAAGATAATGAAGTATGGCCTTCACAAGTCTTTTCACCCACACCTATATCCTTTGGAGTTTCAGATGGACTGCTTGTCCATACTTTTCAAATAGATGAGCCTAGCCAGTAGAAGCCCTGGAAACTGGTATAATTTCAAGTCAGCCATCAGGCAGTCAGATGAATTCCTGGGCAAATGATCCATTATTGCCTGGGATTTGTTAGCTTTGGAACAACCCTAAAACCGGTGGCACTCTCCTATCTAAAGAGGGAGTTCAAGGCCCCATTTCCTTCATCACTTAGTGTCAAGGCCAAGATAGAGATGGTCCTCAGTGCTAGTAGAAAGGTTTTAGAGATGTTAAAAGTTCTTCTTTGTGAACAGCCTACATTTGAGAGATTCCTCTCATGGTCTTTTCTTTAGGATTGTTTAATGTTCTTATTTTCTAGTTTCTCTGCTCCCATGCATCTGGGGCAATAGGATGAGTTAGAGCTTTCTACAACCAAGGACCAAGACTCCCACTTTTAGAAGACTAAACAGGGATCAAGATGATAAAAGAGGATATGAAGTGAATGCCTTAGGCTGATTATCCTAGGCTTCATGGCATAGTATCCATAGGAATGATATTAAGAAAAGGCAATGAAGTTAAACTACTCTTTCAAGAAATTGTTAGAGAAATAAGGGCTGGAGATGAGACAGGTAAATTAAAATGTAGAAGATCAAAGTATAGAAGTGTTCTACTCTGCTTTGTTTCTAGAGTAAAGATTACTCAAAAGAGTTAATTTGCTGAGAGGGAAAAATTAGTAAGAACAGACAGTTGGAAGATGGAAAATCAGGAGAGCATAATTGATGAACAACTTCCTAGAAGAGCCTATGTGGGAACAGACCAAAAGTACAGGTAAAGCAGTCAACCTTAAAATGGAAGAATCTTTCTTCTTCCAAGACTGGGGATAAAAAGGGATATTAAGGGGCACCTGTGTGGCCCAGTTGGTTGAGCGTCCGACTCTTGATTTTGGCTCAGGTCATGATCTCAGGGTTGTGAGAATAAGCCCCACTTTGGGCTACACACTGGATGTGGAGCCTGCTTGGAATTCTCTCTTTCCCTCTCTCTTTCTCTCTCCCTGTCTTAAAAAAAGGTGGGAAATTAAATAGATAGAAAAGTTGTGAGGCTGAAAAAGATAAGTATACACAAATTTCTCAGTAAAATAAGAATTAAGTTTATCTGCTATATGTGAGATAGGTATTGAGGACTTAACAAATATGGAAAAATTTACATGTATTTGCTCTAAGGGAGGTAATAGAGAACAGTCAAGGGACTGAATTAACAGTTTACTAAGCAATAGCAAGAACTTAGATAGGGCTAGAGAGCTTGAATTTTTAATGCATTTACTCAACATAATTTTGTGACCAAGTGTTGGATCCTAAGAAGGAGAACTGATGAAGTGATTGACTGGTTGCCTAGATTTGGGGCAGTGAGTAGGGGATAAAACGTCTGGGGCAGAAATTTCTGGGTGATAGCAAGTGCACAGTTTCACTGGATGACCATTGAATCCATGCTGGGTGAAACAGAATGGGAAAGGGTTAGAAAGAAAGAGAAACCAAGCTGCTGGATGACATACTGAAGGCTACAAGCAAGAAAAGCAAAGAGCTGGGAGAAGTGGTAGTCAGGGAAATTTAAATCAAATGAGGATATTTCATTGACAGGTAATATATACATTTCCTGAAGCCAGACTTTCAGGGGCTAAATCCTAGCTCTGCCTCACTAACTGTGGGACTGGGGTAAATAGAATTGTTTTTGAGAATCCATAAGTGAATACGTGTGAAGTATTTAGGTCAGGGTCTCCAATATAGTATCCACTTTATGAATTATAGCTATCATTATGTTCCAGAGTTTACCATTGTAGAAGTAGCATAACCCCAAATGGTGAAGCATAACTCAGAATGATGAGGTATAATTTCAGATGATGTATGGTTTTGCTGATGAAGAGGCATCACTGAGAATAGATGGCTTTATGTCATCAGAGAGCTGAAGTTCAGTGAAGGTAAAAGTCAATGGATTTACGGAAATAATTTATATTCTATCTTCTGGAACTCTACTATCAGTAAATAGAGATGACAGAGGATACATTAATGTTGATAAATGGGGGAGTATTTAGGTGGAAAAAATCTAAATTAAATTACTTTTTCCTTTTCAGATTATTCTTATATTTGGGTTCCTCAAAACCTCAGCATTATATATGTCTACCTGTCAAAAGACACATGAAATTAGTTCAAAATGAAAACTTTCACATTTCTGAGTTGTCCTACACCAATACTGGAATGCCCTCTTCCATGCTTCTACCAAGATTTCAGAGAGCTCTGAGCAAGTCCACTTGCAAGATCATGAAGCTCTCATTTAAAATGAGATGTGAGTTTGACATACTTCTTAATAAAATGTTATGAGAATTTAATTCCAATTATGGGTTAAGATATATCTTGGATGCACCTCACAAAATTAAAACGGAATTGATATACTAATTAGATTCAGCAAGTCAGCATAGCACCATCTATATCTACGGGCATACTAAATATCATTTCATGAGCAGAATGACAAGAGAATCACTTCCAATCGAAACCTCATATGATTTCAATGTGATTTTATCCAGTTGATTGTGTAATGTCCCTTTATGTTTATTCTTCCAACAAATAGTTACCTAGTGTTTATCATGTATACAACATATGCTAGTTGCTACCAGGAATAAGTGATAAAACTTGGGGCAAAACTTCCTACCTTGGAACATACATCTACGTTAGGGACAGACAAGTATATATACTAATACTAGAATACAGGCCAGAATGTGTAAGTGGAAATACTAAAGAAGGAGCAATTGATTCCACAGGGAAGGCTCACAGAAGTGACATAAACTCAAACATTCATGGCATAGAGACACTCCAGGCTAATTACCAACATGAGAATAAAAGATGTAAGGGTGTAACTTGGGGAACATTTGTATGAGTCAGCATGTGTCTTTGCAAACTATCAGCCTATTCAACACTGTGTCAAAT
Source organism: Halichoerus grypus (assembly GCF_964656455.1). NCBI lineage: Eukaryota > Metazoa > Chordata > Mammalia > Carnivora > Phocidae > Halichoerus > Halichoerus grypus. Next base: position 77,989,895 of record NC_135720.1, on the reverse strand, counting down.
TCACAAATTTTAAAACACTTCTTAAAAGGTACTGCCATCTCTGGCCCCACCTTTTTAATTTATTTTACTTTATTGTCATTTTATTTATTTCATCATAATAAGTGTACTCTTTAATCCCCATCCTATATTTCCCCCATCCACCCACCCACCTCCCCTCTGGTAACCATCAGTTTGTTCTCTACAGTTAACAGTCCGTTTCTTGGTTTGCCTTTCTCTCTTTTTTTTCTTTTGCTTATTTATTGTGTTTCTTTTTTGTTTGTTTCAAGTTTTGATTTAAATTCAGTTAACATATTGTGTAATATTGGTTTCAGGAGTAGAATTTAGTAGTGATTCATCACTGACATACAACACCCAGTGCTCATCACAATAGGGGCCCTCCTTAATACCTATCACCCATTTAACCCATCCCCCACCCAAACTCCCTCCAACAACCCTTGGTTTGTTCTCTATAGTTAAGAGTCTTGGGGCACCTGAGTGGCTCAGTCACTTAAGCATCTGACTCTTGATTTCAGCTCAGGCCATGACCTCAGGGTCGTGAGACTGAACCCTGCATTGAGCTCTGAGCTGGTCATGGAGCCTGCTTAAGATTCCCTCTCTCCTTCCTTCTTCCTCTGCTCCTCCCCCTGTCTCTCTCCAAAAAAAAAGGTGGGCGTTCTGTTTTATGGTTTGCCTCTCTCTCTTTTTTCCCCTATGTTCACCTGTTTTGTTTCTTAAATTCCACATGAGTGAAATCATATGGTATTTGTCTTTCTCTGACTGACTTATTTCACTAAATATTATATTCTCTAGCTCTATCCATGTTGTTGCAAATGGCAAGATTTCATTCTTTTTTATGGATGAATAATAGTCCATATATATATATCACCATATATATATATCACATCTTCTTTATCCACTCATCTATTGATGGACACTTAGGCTGCTTCATAGTTTGGGTATTCTGAATATTGCTGCAAAAAACATAAGGGTGCATGTATCCATTTGAATTAGTATTTTTGTATTTTGGGGATAAATACTCAGTGGTGCAATTACTGGATCATAGGGTAGTTCTATTTTTAATTTTTTGAGGACCCTCCATACTGTCTTCCAAAGTGGCTGCAACAGTTTTCATTCCCACCAACAGTGCACAGGGGTTTCTTTTTCTTCACATCCTCACTAACACTTGTGGTTTCTTATGTTTTTTTTTATTTTAGCCATTCAGATAGACATGAGGTGATATCTCATTGTAGTTTTGATTTGCATTTCCCTGATGATGACTGATGCTGAGCATCTTTTCATGTGTTTGTTGGCCATCTGTATTTTTCTTTAGAGAAATATCTGTTCATGTCTTCTGCCCATTCTTTCTTGGATTACCTGGGGGTTTTTTATGTTGAGTTGTATAAGTTCTCTATATATTTTGGATACTAATCCTTAATCAGATACATCATTTGCAAATATCTTCTCTCATTCAGTAAGTTGCCTTTTAGTTTTCTTGATAGTTTCCTTTGCTATGCTGAAAATTTTTATTTTGATGTAGTCCCAAAAGTTTATTTTTGCTTTTATTTTTCTTGCCTCAAGAGATATATCTAGAAAAATGTTGCTATGGCCAATGTCAGAGATTACTGCCAGTGCTCTCTTCAAAGATTTTGAAGGTTTCCTGTCTCACATTTAGGTATTTAATCTATTTTTAGTTTATTTTTGTGTATGGTGAAAGAGAGTGGTCCAGTTTCATTCTTTTCCATGTATCTGTCCAGTTTTCCCACACCATTTGTTAAAGAGACTGTCTTTTCTTATTGTATATTCATTCCTCCTTTGCTGAAGATAAATTAACCATATAATTATGGGTTTATTTCTGGGTTTTTGTTCTATTCCATTGATCTATGTGTCTCTTTTTATCCCAGTACCACACTGTTTAATTACTACTCCTTTGCAATATAACTTGAAATCTGGAATTGTGATACCTCCAGCTTTGTTTTTCTTTTTCAAGATTGCTTTGGCTATTCAAGGTCTTCTGTAGATCCACAAAATTTTAGGATTATTTGTTCTAGTTCTGTGAAAAATGCCATTGGTATTTTGATAGGGATTGCACTAAATCTGTAGATGGCTTTGGATAATATAGACATTTTAACAATATTGTTCTTCCAATCCATGAGCAGGGCATGCCTTTCCATTTCTCTTTGTAGGTTTGAGTTTCTTTCATCAGTGTTTTATAGTTTTCAGAGTACAGGTCTTTCACTTCCTTGGTTAAGTTTATTCCTAGGTGTTTTACTGGTTTTGGTGCAATTGTAAATGGGATTGCTTTCTTAATTTCACTTTCTGCTGCTTCATTGTCAGTGTATAGGAATGCAACAGATTTTTGTACATTGATTTTTGTATCCTGCAACCTTACTGAATTCATTTATCAGTTCTAGTAGTTTTTAGGGTGCAGTCTTTAGAGTTTTCTATATATAGCATCATGTCATCTGCAAATAGTGAAAGTTTTGCTTCATCCTTACCAATTTGGATGCCTTTTATTCCTTTTTCTTGTCTGATATCTGTGGCTAGGACTTCCAGTACTATGCAGAATAAAAGTCTTGAGAGGGGGCGCCTGGGTGGCTCAGTTGGTTAAGCAACTGCCTCCAGGTCATGATCCTGGAGTCCCTGGATCGAGTCCCGCATCGGGCTCCCTGCTCGGCAGGGAGTCTGCTTCTCCCTCTGACCCTCCCCCCTCTCATGTACTCGCTCTCTCTCATTCTCTCTCTCTCAAATAAATAAATAAAATCTTTAAAAAAAAAAAAAAAGTCTTGAGAGGGGACATCCTTGTCTTGTTCCTGACCGTAGGGGAAAAATTCTGTTTTTCACCATTGGGTATGATGTTGGCTGTGGGTTTTTCATATAGGGACTTTGTTATGTTGAGGTATGGTCCCTCTAGACCTACTTTGTTGAGGGTTTTTATCATGAGTGGTTGTTGTACTTTGTCAAATGCTTTTTCTACATTTATTGAAATGATCATATGGCTTTTATTAATATGATGTATCATGTTGATTGATTTGCGAATATTGAACCACCCTAGCAACCCAGCAATAAATCCTACTTGATTGTGGTGTATGATTTTTATGTATTATTGGATTTGGTTTCCTAATATTTTGTTGTGTATTTTTGCATCTATATTCATGAGAGATATTGGCCTGTAATTCTCTTTTATTGTGGTGTCTTTACCTGGTTTTGGTATCAGGGTAATATTGGTCTCATAGAATGAATTTGGAAGTTTTCTTTCCTCTTGTATTTTTTGGACTAGTTTGAGAAGACTGGGTTTTAACTCTTCTTTAAATGTTTGGTAGAAATCACCTGTGAAGCTGTCTAATCCTGGACTTTTGTTTTGGGGGAGTTTTTTGATTACTGATTCAATTTCATTGCTAGAAATTGGTCTGTTCAAATTTTCTATTTCTTCCTGATTCTGTTTTGGTAGGCTACATGTTTCTAGGAATTTATCCATTTCTTCTAAGTTGTCCAATTTGCTGGCATATAGGTTTTCATAATATTCTGTAAAAAATGGTTGTATTTGTGTGGTGTTGGTTGCTATTTCTCCTGTTTCATTAGTAATTTTGTTTATTTGGGTCATCTCTTCTTTTGTAATGAGTCTTGCTAGAAGTTTTTCGATTTTATTGATCTTTTCAAAGAACCAGCTCCTGGTTTTATTGATCTGTTCTTTTGTTTTGGTTTTGGTTTGTTGTTGTTTGGTTTGGTTTGGTTTGGTTTGGTTTCTATATCATTTATTTCTGCTCTAATCTTTAGTATTTCCTTCCTTTTTTGGGTTTGGGTTTTATTTGTTCATCTTCTTCTAGGTCCTTTAGGTGTAAGGCTAGGTTGTTTATGTGAGATTTTTCTTGATTCTTGAGGTAGGTCTGTGTTGCTATAAACTTCCCTCTTAGAACCACTTTGTTGCATCCCAAAGACTTTGGATTGTTGTATTTTCATTTTCATTTGTTTCCATGTAATTTTGTATTTGTTCTTGGATTTCTTGGTTGACCCATTCATTGTTTAGTAGCATGTTGTTGAACTTCCATGTATTTGTGGTCTTTCCAGACTTTTTCTTGTGGGTGATTTCTAGTTTCATAGCATTGTGGTCAGAAAAGATGCATGGTATGACTTCGATCTTTTTGAATTTGTTAGACTTGTTTTGTGGCCTAATATGTGATCTATTCAGGAAAATGTTCCACGTGCACTTGAAAGGAATGTGTATTCTGCTGTTTTAGGATGGAATGTCCTGAATATGTCTGCTAAATCCATCTGGTCCAGAGTGTCATTCAAAGCCACCATTTCCTTGTTGATATTCTGTTTGGATGATCTATCCACCAATGTAAGTGGGGTAAAGGACCCTACTATTAGTGAATTACTATTTTGATTATTTCTTTTATGTTTGTTGTTAACTGCTTTATGTATTTGGGTGCTCCCACTTTGGGCATATAAATATTTATGATTATTATAACCTCTTGTTGGATTGTGTCCTTTTTTGTCTCTTCTTACAGTCTTTGTTTTAAAGTCTATTTGGGGGACCTGTGGGTGGCTCAGTCGGTTAAGCCTCCAACTCTTGGTTTCGGCTCAGGTCATGATCTCAGGATCTGGGGATCAAGCTCCACATCAGGGTTCACACTAAGTGGGGATTCTGCTTCTCTGCCTCTCTCTCCCATTCCCTCTGGCCCTCCCCCTGCTCTCTCTCTAAAATAAATAAATAAATGTTTAAAAATAAGTAAATAAATGTCTATTTTGTCTAATATAAGTATTGCTACCTTGGCTTTCTTTTGGCATCCATTTCTGTGATAAACATTTCTTCATCCCCTCACTTTCAATGTGAATGTGTCCTTAGGTCTGAAATGAGTCCCTTATAGGCAGCATAGAAATGGGTCTTGTTTTTTTTTTATTCACTCTGTCACCCTGTTTTTGATTGAAGCATTTAGTCCATTTACATTCAAAGTAATTATTGATAGATATATATTTATTGCCATTTTGTTACTTATTTTGTGGTTGTTTCTGTAGATCTCTGATTCTTTCTTCTCTTGCTCTCTTTCATGGTTTGCTGGCTTTCTTTAGTGACATACTTGTATTCCTTTCTCTTTATTCTTTGCATATTTATTAGTGGTTTTTGGTTTGTGGTGACCGTTAGGTTTGTTTATAACATCTTCTGCATATAGCAATCTATATTCAGTTGTTGGCCACTGAAGTTTAAACCCATTCTTTACTCCTCTCCCTCCCACATTTTAGGCATATGGTGTCATATCTTACATCCTTTTATTTTATGAATCCCATTACTGATTTTTATGGAAATACTTACTTTTACTGCTTTTGTGTTTTTTACTTTTCATACTATCACTTATGGTCTTCTTTCCACTCAAAGAGTCCCCCTTAATATTTATTGTAGGGCTGGTTTAGTGGTCATGAACTCCTTTAATTTTTGTTTGTCTGAAAAATTCTTTTATCTCTTTTTCTATTCTAGATAATAGCCTTGCTGGCTATTGGGTATTCTTGGCTGCAGATTTCTCCCTTTCCCTTTCCCTTTCCATTTCCCTTTCCCTTTCCCTTTATCAAAGTACTGAAAGTATTTCAGTACTTTGAATATATCATGCCACTCCCTTATTGGCCCCACCATTTTTAGATATGAGTTAATAGACAGGAACTGGCACCTTTCTTTAAAAATTTGATTTGAATTTTTGATATTATAATCATTTTATTCAAATATCAGAATGACCTCTCATTTTATTTTTTTATTATTTTTTAAATTTTATTATGTTATGCTAATCACCATACATTACATCATTAGTTTTTGATGTAGTGTTCCATGATTCATTGTTTGCGTATAACACCCAGTGCTCCATGGATGACCTCTCATTTTAATCATCAGCCTTAGCATTTAAATTTTTTAATGATTTATGTCCAAATATGGCATGTATTATATACATCATTGATATTTGATTGATTGTCAAAGATTTGTACATATGTTTTAAGTTGCCAGCTTTAGATTTAGTTGCCAAATTTTAGTTGCCAACTTAAAAAAGCCAGTGTGTGTTCTGTCTCCTAATCATAGGAAAAGAGATATTTAAAAATCCCATTTGCTCTTTGTAAATAATTAGTCTGGGGGCAGTTCTGTTTTTTTCTTCCTTCTATCACAGCCTCATTTTTATTCAGTCATAAGTTTGTTTAGTCAATCCCAGCATAGGAATTGCCAAGTGCTTACAAAAGTTATACACTTTTCTTGCTGTACCAAACCAAAAAAATACTCATTCTATTCTGTATAACATTCCTCCTCCATTTTCAGAAACTCTACTTGGCATTTCCATGACCTCTTCCAGATAGGGGACATGCTGACAAGCTCAAATCCATTATTCACTGATCATAAGATACTGGAATCTTCATACGTCAAATGTTATACCATGCCCAGAAGAAATCCACATCTACATTTCTTTACATTCCAAAAACTAAACTTCTGCTTTCATTATCTAGCAATGTTGTTGCAGATTTCAACCTGATGTCATCCTTTGATGTTACCTGTAAAATCTTTTCTCTTTCAACAGGATAATTGCTTCTTACTTATAAATTCAGGCAGGAAGTGGCACCCTAATTCTTATGCCAACTCCCACTTCTGGATCTGTTTAGCTCATGTCAAAAACTATTGAAGGTTTTGATTTGTTTTTTTCACTTACAATCAAAAATTAAAAATCAAATATACACTCCTATTTAATCCAAAAACAAAACAATGCTGCTGAAAGAATTAGAAAGATTTCCCAAATTCAATAGAATTGGAATTCCAAAGTGTCCTGAACATTAATGAAGTTCTTGGAGTATATAATTAGAAACTTTGATTATGTTATAATGGTTTGTGCTAATAAAACATATAGGGGGCAAACAGAAATCCCACTTACCATGTTTACTTACATAATTGTAAGCAGTTATGTCAGGAAAATGGTTAGTGAATGGCTCTTCCACCTGAAATCTGTCATGAAAATTATACCTGGGTGGCTTCCCAAGTACATATCTCCAGAAAGAGAATGCAATGAGTCTTGCTATGTCTTGGAGTTGAGGAGTTCAGAGCTATTAAAGGTTAGTCCTCATTGTCCTCCACACAAAACACCAGTGAGAACTGCCCTCCTCTACCTGACTATGTAATAAAGGAAAGGTTTATCTATTAGATTTGCAAACGTATTTGTGCTACTTAAACACCCCATACTCTTCTCACTGCAAAAAAAAAAAAAAAAAAAAATCCCTTCACCACATAGGAAAGGGAGACTGGTACTGATTTGACTGCTTTCTCAGTCTGGATTTTATTAAAACTGTAAATATATTAACCTATTGTCAAAGCAAAGGGAGTGATGATTCTGAAACATTTGTGGTAATAGGGAAGGGTACAGAATACTCTAGACATTTGATGTGTATTTGTTGTCCCTAAATAAAGAACTTAGAGAGTATTTGTCCTAATGGGGTCAGAAAATAATTTTAATCTATTCACATTAAAATTAAAACTAATGGTAAGTACTGATAGAGGAGTAAAATGTTTAGTTACTTGTTAAGTGCTCAGGTAGGAGTGAGTCCCCATGCCCTTACCTAGGGGCCACAAGTGCTAATAGAAACCAAAGACACAAGAAGAAAAAGAAAAACTCACTTAGCCTAAAGCTGCAGTTGTTCCTACTGAGTAATCTACAGAAAAATAATAAAATGGGCTGCTTTTGGGTTTTTTTTTTCCTTTCAAGTTTATTTGAAGGCTGAGGTAAGACAGTGGAATATTTGAATGAACAGACACTTGAAATATGGAGGAAAATGAAAAGATCTAAAAATCCAGATTTGAATAGCCCCTTCAATTAATAATTACTAGAATATAACTACTTAGTTGATTTTAATGAAGATATTTTAATTTGATTTGGGCTTGACTTCTAGATTTTGATATATGCACCTATTTCACTAATGTGGTAACATTCAAAAGATACCAAGCAAATTTATTTTTATTTATATATCTGTATATATAATTAAATATTTACTTATATATTTATACTTTATATGTATAATTTATTTATTTTTATAATTTATTATTACTTATATGGTTGTATATATAATTTACTTATTTAAATTTTTATATATATATAATTTATCATTTCATTTCTCACAACTACCATCTGACCATCTGCCTTCTAAGTATGCTAGAACAGAGAAAAATCAAATCCCAGAGATGTATATATTCCTATCTCCTAACATTCCTATGATATCATTCACTATAACATTCATCTACCCAGATTTTCATCTAAACTCAACAGCTCAAACACCAATGGCAAAACAAAAATAAAACCACCACAGTCTTTTGAATCACAATCAAACCTATTTCTTTTAACGCTGCCAATTATGGCAGTAGAAATAGTTTCTCTCCCAAAAGGATTAACATACCCCTGAAAATAGATCATTGTACCCAAAGATTTGCAGAAGTTATCCATTTTTTATTTCTATTCTCACTATACCTTCTTCATCACATGCATCCACACACCACCCTCTCTGTACTTTCCTATATTGGCTAATGCCATCAGCAACCTCTTGAAGACTGAGGCTCCAACCTCACCAAATGAGTTCTTGTGTTTTTTCTCTCATAAACTCTGTCTGCATTCCATTTTTATCTTTCCTGCTGAAGTCCAAGCTCCCATTATCACTCTCATCTGAACTATAGTAACAACTATGCAGTTAGTCTTTATGTTTCTAATTTCTCCCCTTTTGATTCATCCTGTGTTTTGCTGTCACCAGTTCTGTCCTTAAAACAATGGTTTATAGATTCCCTTTTCAAAATTCTTACATGGTTTTCCATTAAATACAAAATAAAATGCTATCTTCTTAACCTGGAATTCAAAGCCTCCTACAACATGGACTCAGTTTTCTTAACAACTATTTGCCACTAGACACACAATGGACACACACACACACATACCATACTCTTGGCATTTCTTCAGTCTACACTTTACTGTGTGGCTTTCATTAAGCTATTATCTCAATTACTAAGTTCCTCTCCCTCCTAACCCCTCTCCCTTCCTCAATATCCAGTTCAAATGCTTTTTCTCATATCCATTAGTTCAAATAAATCTTTTTCTTGCATTTCCATTATACTTTATTTGTACCTCTATTTTGATACTGAGCATAATTTTTCCTACAGTGTATATGGGTGCATCCGTATATATTATATATGGGTTTTTGAGTTTCTTTAGATTTGGGGACTATGCCATAGTAATCTTGATCATCTAGAGTTCCAAAAATAGTGTTTATTAATTTCTATTTCAGGATAATTATCAGATGATGATATTTTCCAAATAAGGAAGATGAGAGAAGAACTTTATTTTAATTTGTTGATATTTTGGCTAATGGACTTATAAAATATGAACTGGAGTACAGGGGAAGGCAGAGGTTAGATTAATGCAACTGTGGAAATACTTAGAAAATAGAAAAAAAGAGAGGTCCTTAATTATTTGAGTTTCTACAAATTTTTTTTCAATAAAATATAACTGAGTCCAGCTATTATTCCTTTCCATGTAAGGCAGAAAAAAAATATGTCTATTTACTTTAATATGCACCAGAGTCTGCTGACTACAGCTTCTCCAACAATGTTGCCAGTGAAGAGTGTGTCACAATTAAAGATAGAATGGATCTAAAACCTCAAGCTGAGGATGAATATTCAACAAACACATGAATTCTTCTTGTTCTACTTATAGAAGTCAGTTATGAAAAAATATTATTTCTGAGGCACGTGGGTGGCTCAGTTGGTTAAGCATTCGACTCTTGATTTCAGCTCAGGTCATGATCTCAGGGTTGTGAGATTCTCTCCCTCTGCCTCTCCCTCTCTCAAAAAAAATTTTTTTTTTAAAGAAAGATTATTATTCTTCAATTTCTTAAATTTATGTGACTTCAGTTATTAAGGGTTCTTAATAGATTAAACCAGGGTTGACTTCTAGAATATTTGAATACTAGTTATTCTTCCATTCACAGCCAAAAATCCAATTTCCATAAATCTTTTCATGTTTAACCCCTCTGGATCAAGGCATAATGTTTATTGAACTTAACTAAAAATATAGTTTTCTAGAATCAGAAAGTTAAATAATGACTAACTCACTAATTTTAGAGAATTTGGTGTTTATTCAAAACATATGTTTCTTGACTGTGATTAATAGGGACAATTTTATTCATTTCAAAAAATGAAAATCATACAGTCACAGGAAGAACAGGGGAAACTCTAAGCATTATTACTACACAATGAATCATCATAGCACACCCAGCCCTAAAACAGTTTTGAAATTTTAAGAATCTAGGTTACTTGCTTGGTATCAAAGAGCAAATTCAGTTTTATCTGTTACTGTAACTCAGAATCTAAGTGTTCTTGCAATTATGTCTAATGTAGGTCCCATATTTTGGAGAATATATTTTCTGGATTATTATTTTTTGGTAGGAGCTTGGGGGGGGGCTGCAGTTTGGCTCAAAATTGCATGAATCAGCCTCTTATGGAGTTGCAGTTGAATGCATAGGCCCTTCACCCATGTAGAGAAAACTAGTCATTGTGCTGTTGGGAGGTATTTTGTCACTTAACAACCTACTGTAGAAGTAAACAAGAAAGTAAATTTTTCATGGCTTTTTTTTCTTTTAAGTATTTCACTGAGACCTACGAACCATTATATTGTAAATATATCCTCTGACTCAGAACCAATATATTTCTTTTCTCTCTCTAACTCCAGTAACTTCTGCCTTTGTTGAGAGGACAGCATGTTACCAGTGCCTTCTGGGGTCTATAATTTGTATGACATTTTGTGGTACAGAAAATTGTCTACAGGCCTTTCCTGCCTCTGATTTAGAGCAAAATAAGGGCTGTATACAATGCAAATCTTAACACCTGCTATTATGAAGGAAATAGAAATGAACACAAAAGGCTGTAATTTTTTTAAATAAGAAATTGAATTGATCTCAAAGTAGAATAAGGGAGTTAGAGTTATCAACTCAGCATTTAAAAAGCCATGAAAAGGCAATGATAATCTAAGACAACATTTGTACTGTTGCCTTATCAACTTTTAGCTTTGGAAGCGAACTGTTGGAGAGAGCACTGGATTCTGTAAAATGAAACAATACCTCCCTAAAAGGGCTGTTGAAAGAATTCATTGAGATTACATTTCTAAAGCACATATCCTGACACAAGGAAAACATAATAAATAGCAGCTGAGAGAAGTAGTAGCAACAGTATCAGAAGATCAGGACCCCAGTGTCATTTTCATCACCTACTATTGGCCTTGAGCATGTCACTTAACATGTCTGATCATTAGAATCTTCATAGACAAAAATAAATTATAACCCCTACTGTACAGACCTCCCCCACATTGTTATGAAATCAAACAAGAAAATTACGCAGAAGTATCTTGAAAAGTATAACTAGTTGTAGAAATATGTCATTATATACATTTAATAGTTCAATATCACAACCAATAAAGAAATCATTTCTAATGCATCTCTGGGATATAATCATTCAGATCATGCTTGCATATCAGAGCAATTAGTAACTCACTACCTGTAGTTCTAGCCAGCTCATGGCAAGCAAGGATGCATCCATAGACCCTGAAGCATTTGTAATTTCCTTATCCCTCTTCCTACTGATATTCCTTGTTGTCAGTGGCCCATGACCTACCTTAATGGGTAATCAGTGGTAATAATACACACACACACACACACACACACACACACACACACACACAAACTGGAATATTATGCAGCCATCAGAAAATGAAATCTTGCCATTTGCAAAGACGTGCATGGAACTAGAGGGTATTATGCTAAGTGAAATAAGTCAGAGAAAGACAAATACCATAAGATTTCACTCCTAAGTGGAATTTAAGAAACAAAACAGATGAACATAGGGGAAAGGACGGAAAAATAAAATAAGACAAAATCAGAGAGGGAGACAAACCATAAGAGACTCTTAACTGTAGGAAACAAACTGAGGGTTGCTAGAGGGGAGATGGGTGGGAGGATAGGGAATCTGGATGATGGGCATTAAGGAGGGCACGTGATGTAATGAGCACTGGGTGTTATATGAGACTGATGAATCACTAAACTCTACCTCTGAAACTAATAATACACTATATGTTAATTAATTGATTTTAAATAAAATTTAAAAAAGAAAAAAGAAAACAAGAGCATGTGGATGCATCCCATCTTTCATTCTTCTCATTAGAGTCCAGTCATAGACAACCAAGACTTGACTACATACATAAATTCAAGATAAAGTACATGAGAGTTGAAGGGAAGAGAAACCTGTGAGCAATTACTGTCTTCCAGGTCTTATCTTGACATTACAGACAATATTAGGGAGAGTTTGTTTTATTAAGGAAATTATTGTTGTTCCATTAAAATTTATTTATTTGGTTATCACATTCTATCTGGCCCTAATGAAAATAATTTGCTTTCTCTTTCAGGCATGTGCTACTTTTGTTAAAGTTAAATACACAATGCATAGTCTAAAATCAGCTAATCAGATAGATTATAAAGCCATAGAGAGACAGAGAGAAAGGAAGAAGAGATAAGAGCTGCAAGTGCTTTTAGGTTCTGCTAATATCAATGGATCTCTAAAAATTAGTTAAGGCATTAGAAACGGAGAAATTAGACCAACTCTTCATTTTCTTTGAAGCCTAATTGGCATGGTGATCTGTGAATTGGGCTGCAGGTTTAAAAAGGAGCCATGCACTGATTAGAACTGTTACAGTGGAATAACTCCTCTTCTATGATCCATTATGGAGCTGCTTATGCATAAAAGTAAGTGCTGCTCTTCACCTTAAACATAAATAATTACACTCTAGCTATAAGGCAGGAGGAATACATAATAGTATGTTGCTATTGTGTTATTAAACAGTCACTTAAATGCTATACTATTTACATAATTACATGCTAGATGAGAACATTCATTTTACAAAGTTTCTGCATAAAAAATTGAGTATTTTAAAAAGCATCAAACATTTTAAAATAATGCCCTACCAGGTAGAACTGAAAATAGCAATGAAACCATGTCAAGCTTGATCAGATACTCAAGGCTAAAGATGATGAATGTGACTATGAATTAAAATTTCTACAAGACGAAACTTAAACCGATATCTACTTTGATCCAAAAACGTTCCTAGCATGAGGCTGGATGCGTGATAGACAATCATGAAAGAATCTAAGGCTTTTTTAGACATGAATATAAAAGGAGTTCAATGCTAACTCCTTAGTATTAAATATATCTGCCTTATTATTCAGACTCAAGCAAGGTATTAATAGAATCCACAATTGAACTAAAAGTGAGACAAATTGAAAAGTTTAATTGATGCTGAAGTTCGGAAGAGTTGACCAGAGTTTTGAGAGAAACTTTTAAAATTGTCATCATCAAGTAAGTGTGATATATTCTGATCTGAGAAAACCCCTATCTGACCTCCAGTAAAGCCTGTCCCCACGTAAAACCTCGCTTTAAAAATTACATTTACGAGAATTGAAATGTGGTTGATGAATAAAACATTTTAGAACACAGAAAATAAGAACCAACCTATCTCTTTTCAGCTGACCTGGTTGGTAAGTAATAACCTCAGATTAAAACACAAAAATATAATTGTCAATATAAAATAGTATGTTTTTTAACAACAAGGTTATTGTAAAAGGAAATAAATGAAAGCAGGAAGTTCAATAGTCAAATTCACTAAAATTATACTACTTTTCTATTTGAACAAGTTAGGTATGCTCAAATAACTGCTTTACTTCAAAACTACCTGAAAGAAAACCAAGTTGGGTCTGGCAATCCTAATGCTACTCTCTATTTTTCAGATCTGAAATGTATACTTTTTTCCATCTGCAGCAGGGGGACTGGGTGGTGTATTGCCACATATACTAAATGTAAACACATGATAGAATCTTATATATGAAGGAGGCCTGAGAGTTCCTTATTATGGCCTGAGGAATAGTTTAGCAGACTACAGGAGATCACATTATCCAAGAAAGGTGACTGCAGGATCTTGGTTATCATTCCAGCATCTCCTACTCCAGCCCCTAGTCAGAGCTCATTGCACCTGACCCTGGGCCTATTGTTCCTCATTGGAAAAGTCCAATGACAGGCAAAAGTCAATAGTAGAACTAACAGATTCAAAAATAAATGACCAAGCATTCTATTCTCTCTGCATTCCACCTAAATTAATAAGGTAATATTTCACTTTTGAATCAAAAATTAATAGAGAAGCTTTTATCTCTATCAGAAGCTTGAAAAAGTTGTCTTTAGATTTTTAGATTCATATTCTTAATGCTCATTTGTCCTTGGTCAACTGTATATCAGGGTTGGCTACATATTAGTTGGGAGGAATGGAATATTGAAATCACTAGAATGAGGGCTTAAAGTGATGTAACTTTTACAGAAAGACAGCCAAATCAATCATTTATGTGCAAGATGAAATTTCCATGTTAATAAGTTACTACATTATATTGCATTTATAAACACCTCATCTTTTTCTCCCAAAGTTTATACACACACATACATACACACTTATTGTTGGAGGAAAAGGAGGAAAGATAAATCACTTACTTTTTGGAACAAAACAAATAATCAATAAAAATAAATTAAGTATCTATACTATCTTATGGAATTCATATCTTGTGGGGTGGGGAATAGCATATATTTAATCAAAGAGAGATCAGAGACACTGGAAAACTAAACTCAAAGGCAGGCAAGATAGTGAAAGAACTGGGATTAGAATTTGAATCTTGTGAGTGTAACCAAGCTTCCTTTATACTAGATTAGGTCCTCTTCAGAAAGTATTATATCAAGTTGATAGGACAGTATTTTTAAGTTATAACTCCCCTTTACTTAAATAAAGTAATGCCCTCTAGTGGCTCTCTTTAAAATAGCATTAAATTGAATTTACAAGGTCATCTTTACTGTAAAGATGGATACTACACGGTGAACACTAAAAATTCATCTCACTATCAGGATACAGTGGGAAAAGGAATACTGAATGACAAGAATCTAATGCACCACTGCATTTAAACAAGGGAAGAACTTTAGTATCAAAGTCTAAGTCTTTGCCCTGATCTACAGTTGTCACTTAGAGATACTATGTCTGTTACTGCCATGAAATTCAAGAAATAACTATTTGGGGGGAGCCTGGGTGGCTCAGTAGTTAAGCGTCTGCCTTCAGCTCAGGTCATGATCCCAGGTTCCTGGGATCCAGCCCTGCATCGGGCTCCCTGCTCAGCAGGAAGCCTGCTTCTCCCTCTCCCACTCCCCCTGCTTGTGTTCCCTCTCTCGCTGTCCCTCTCTCTTTGTCAAATAAATAAATGAAGTCTTAAGAAAAAAAAAAAAGAAAGAAAGAACTATTTGGATTGATTTGATTATAGGTAAAAGACACTAGACTTTTATTCAAAAATCCATTGCTATGCTTTTTTATCATCCAATCTTCAGTCTTCAGTGCTCAACAGTTCTCCTTTCTCCTTTCTCTTCTTTTTTTTTTTTATTAAATTTTTTTATTGTTATGTTAATCCCCATACATTACATCATTAGTTTTAGATATAGTGTTCCATGATTCATTGTTTGTGCATAACACCCAGTGCTCCATGCAGAACGTGCCCTCCTCAATACCCATCACCAGGCTAACCCATCCTCCCAACCCCCTCCCCTCTAGAACCCTCAGTTTGTTTTTCAGAGTCCATTGTCTCTCATGGTTCTTCTCCCCCTCCGATTTCCCCCCCTTCATTCTTCCCCTCCTGCTACATTCTTCTTCTTCTTTTTTTCTTTCTTAACATATATTGCATTATTTGTTTCAGAGGTACAGATCTGAGATTCAACAGTCTTGCACAATTCACAGCGCTTACCAGAACACATACTTCTTGATAACAAATCTAATACTCTCTTTTTAGTCCTTTCCTCTTCTTTATGGAACATTTGATCATATTAACAATTCCTTCCTTTTATAACCTCTCGGCCTGTGAACTCCTTGGCATTTTCTCCCACCTCTCCTCCTTCACACCACACTCCCTGATTTTTCCTCTCCATACCTGAAGTACTTCCATCTCCAAATATCTAAATTCTACATTCACTCAGGACCTATCCTAATGCCATCTTCTTCATGAGGTTTTCATTGCCCCTCCTAGTTAGTACTTTCTCTATTCATTGAATCTTTCATAGCATTCTATATATGACTCTTCTAGTATACTTATTACAATTTTCTATGAACAGGCACTTGCCCCCAAAAGAGTTTCACATATGACCACCACCACCTCCACCCTGCCACTAATTGTTTCTGAGTAACCTGGGGTAACAAATCTAGTCACCAACCACATAACATCTCCTTGTTGGCCTTCACGTATGATGTTCCTTCTTTGCACCACCACTGCTATTCTGTTTTCCACTAAATACCATCTGAATCCTCTTGAAATTCCATGTCCAGGTGCTGCCTAATATTCCATGTCCAAAAGAGAGAATTCTTCAAGCCCAGTGTTGTATTATACTCAGCCATGGAGCCACCAAATTAGTTCTGAGGCTCCAAAACCTTACCTAAGGAACACCCAATACGGTGTCTATATATGGACATGAATACATGGTGGTCTGAGCCAGAAACTAATCTATGTCACATTGAAACTATCTTCTCCCACCTCATTACTAGGTTAGCCTTTCTTCCTCATAAAATTAGCTCATTTCCAAAAAACCCCACTGGTCCCTATTAAAATAGACTTCAAGCACACCCACCAGTTTGTCAGATAGGGCTGTCTGTACTTACAGTGTAGACTCAAACTGGATTTTGCTCATCTATCCCCATTCCACCTGTACTAATTCCTAATTAAACTGTGGTCAATTTGAAGATCTGTCTCTATATTTATGTCATTATTCTCCAATCAAACTTAGCACAGAGCTTCATACACACAGTAGTAACTAAATAAAAACCTGGAGAATTAATGATAGAATGCAACATCAAATTCCATTTTTATCTATTTCTCATAAATTAATATATTCTTTCCATGTTTAAATGGCTGTTCATAATTATAAGTTTTTTGTGATATGTAGAGACTACAAATAAACCTTAGGCTAATAATACTTCCCCGAATTTATCACAGAATATGTTACTATTATTATATGGGAAATATCATACTCTATTACTGATTTTGATTAAGATCAGAGTACATTTAAAGGGAAATGGAGAGCCAAAGGGTTTTGCTTTCCAACGTTTTGTTCTATTTTAAGTAAGTGGGAAGTTTAAATTTATGTAAATAAATGCATATAAGATATTTGCATGGAGGTAAATCTTTGTTTCCTATGCTTTGCAGCCTATATTTTTAGGTTCTGTCATATAGAAATAGAGCTGCAAATGGTATATTCTCAAAGAGTTTTGCTTTGGGGTGAGATTTTTCTTGGTTCCACAGAGGGGTAACATTCTTCTGATGGATGTTTCCATATTAAATATCATTCACTAATATCATAACAAACTACTCACAAAGTCAAGACTTGGGGAACAAATAAGAGAAACAATGAAGAAATCAAGAAATATATGTTTATGAGCTAAGGTTATTGGATTCCTTTCTCTATTAAACAAAATTTATACTGGGGAAATCCGGTGTCTTCTGTGCAAGAGACCAACTTAAGAGATTTTTTTGTCTTATAGCTAGCTGTTCTCTTCATCACAAACTGAAAACACAGTAAAGATAATCAAAATAGTCTTGGGCGCCTGGGTGGCTCAGTTGGTTAAGCGACTGCCTTCGGCTCAGGTCATGATCCTGGAGTCCCTGGATCGAGTCCCGCATCGGGCTCCCTGCTCAGCAGGGAGCCTGCTTCTCCCTCTGACCCTCCCCCTTCTCATGTGCTCTCTCTCTCATTCTCTCTGTCTCAAATAAATAAATAAAATCTTTAAAAAAAAAAAAAAAGATAATCAAAATAGTCTTCATTATAATTAGTGGAAATAAACTATGCATTTCATTACTCCCATGTAGTACATTTAGACACCCAATAATTGATCATTACAGCCTATAGTATCTCTAGTTGGGAATCAACATTATATTAACATTTTCATCCTATATCTTAAAATTAGTTATTTTTGTAGGTATGGCAGAGTCTGCTGGATATTTCCCAATATCAACTCTCACTTTCTTTCCTAGTTGTACACTAATTTTATTTCAAGGTATTGCTACTGGCATAAAAAATACTTTTCAACTCTTGGGAGCTAGGTGGCCATATTTTGTTCTATTTCTGTATGCTAAATTTATCACAGTTCAAAATTATATTTTTCCAAACATTCAGACTTTTTATTCTTGACTATTTGGATAAAATGGTATACAGCATCCTGGCCTCTTATAGTTTCTGATCCAAGTTTCCAAAACATCCCTGGTATGGGGGCACTAAAGCCAGAAAATTTTATTTATTTTTTGTAATTTTATTTTATTATGTTGATCACCATACATTACATCATTAGTTTTTGATGTAGTGTTCCATGATTCATTGTTTGCGTATAAACCCAGTGTTCCATTCAATATGCCCTCCTTAATACCCATCACCAGGCTAACCCATCCCCCCACCCCCATCCCTCTAGAACCCTCAGTTTGTTTCTCAGAGTCCATAGTCTCTCATGGTTCATCTCCCCTCCGATTTCCCCCCCTTCATTTTTCCCTTCCTGCTCTTTTTTTTTTTTTTTTTAACATATAATGTATTATTTGTTTCAGAGGTACAGGTCTGTGATTCATCAGTCTTACCCAATTCACAGCACTCACCATAGCACATACCCTCCCCAATGTCTATCACCCAGCCACCCCATCCCTCCTACCCCCCACCACTCCAGCAACCCTCAGTTTGTTTCCTGAGATTAAGAATTCCTCATATCAGTGAGATCATATGATACTTGTCTTTCTCTGATTGACTTATTTTGCTTAGCATAATACCCTGTAGTTCCATCCACGTCATTGCAAATGGCAAAATTTCTATTTTTCTGTTTCACTTTTTTCTTTGTGATAATTTTGAAGTTTAGTATTTCCTCACAGAAAGCTTCAATATAGAATAGTAACCCAAAGAATATGTCCCACGAGATCAATTCTTATGTGGGGATGAGGCAGGAAGAGGATTTCTTTTTTTCCCCAGCTTTATGGAGATATAATTGACATATAAAATAGTGTAAGTTAAAGGTGTACCAGGTGATGAGTTGATGTATGTATATATATTGCAAAATAATTACCACAATAAGGTTAGTTAGCATATTCATTACTCAGTTACCCTTTCTCTTTGTAGTGAAAACCTTTACTATCTACTACTTTAACAACTCTGAAGTATATATAACAGTATTATAATCACCATGTTGTAATTAGATCCCTAGAACTTACTCATCTTACAACTGGAATTTTTTACCCTTTGACCACATTCACCCATTTCCCCCATGTCCCCACCCCTGGCCACCAATCTACTCTGTTTCTATCACCTAGGGGTGTTTTTAGATCCCACATATGAGTGAGATCACACAGTATTTGTCCTTGTCTAACTTATATCACTTAGCATAATGTTTTCAAATTTCATCCATGTTGTCACAAATAGTAGGATTTGCTTTTGTATGGTTGAATGTAATTTTTTATATACATATATATATCTCACATTTTCTTTATCCTGTCATCTATTGGCAGACAATTTTCCATGTCTTGACTATTGTAAATAATGCTGCAATGAACATGGGAGTGAGACATCTCTTTGAGATATTTATTTCCTTTCCTTCAGATATTTGCCCAGAAGTGGGATTGCTGGATCATATGATAATTCCATTTTTAATTTTTTGAGGAAACTCCATACTGTTTTCCATAGTGGCTATACCAATTTACATCATCATAAGCAGTGCACAAAGGTTCCCTTTTCTCTGCATCCTGAACAGCACATTATTTCTTACCTTTTTCATATTAGCCATTCCAACAGGTGTGAAATGATATCTCATTTTGATTTTGATTCATGTTTCCCTGGTGATTAATTATGTTGAGCACCCTTTTAGGTACCTATTGGCCATTTGCACATCTCATTTGGGAAAATGCTTATTCAGGTCTTTTGCCCATTCATAATAGGATTATTTGTGGTTTTGCTACTGAGTTGCATGAGTTCCTTATATATTTTTATATTAACCCCTTATCAGATATGAGTTGCAAACATTTTCTCCCATTCCTTAGGTTGTCTTTTCATTTTGTTGATTATTGCTTTTGCTGTGCAGAAGCTTTGTAGTTTGATATAGTATCACTTATTAATTTTGCTTCTGTAGCTTGTGCTTTTGGTGTCATATCCAAAAAATCATTGCCAAGACTGATATCAAGAAGATTTTCCCCTATGTTTTCTTCTAGGAATTTCATAGTTTCATCTCTTATGTTTAAGTCTTTACCCATTTTAAGCTAACTTTGTGGGTGGTATAAGATAAGGGTCTGAGTTCATTTTTCTGCATGTGGTTATCCAATTTCCTAACAGCATTTATTGAAGAGATGATCCTTCCTCTATTGAGTATTCTGGTTCCTTTGTCAATATTAGTTGACCATATATGCAGGGGTTTATTTCTGAGCTCTTGATTCTGTTCCATTGGTCTATGTGTCTGTTTTTATTCTAGTACCATACTGTTTTGATTACTATAGCTTTATAGTATAGTTTGGTATGAGGACGTATAATGCCTCCAGCTTTGTTCTTTCTCAAAATTTCTTTGGCTATTCAGAGTCATTTGTGGTTCCACATGAAATTTAGAATTGTTTTTTCTATTTCTGCAAAATTGCCGTTGGAATTCTGATGGGGACTGCATCGAATTTATAGATGGCATTGGGTAGTATGGGCATGTTAATAACAGTAATTTCTTGGATCCATGAACACAAGATACCTTTCCATTTATTTGTGTCTTCTTTAATTTTCTTTATCAGTCTTATGCTTTTCAGTGCACAGACCTTTCACCTTCTTGGTTAAATTTATTCCTAAGTATTTTGTTATTTTTGATACTATTGTGAATGGGATTGTTTTCTTTCTTTTTCAGATAGTTTGTTGTTGGTGTATAGAAAGGCAATTGAATTTTGTATATAGATTTTGTATCCTGCAACTTTACTGAATTTATTAGTTCTACCAGTTTTTTGGTGGTGTCTTTAGGGCCTGCTGTATATAGGATCATGTCATCTGCAAACAGAGATGATTTTACTATTTCCTTTATTATTTGAATGCCTTTTATTTCTTTTTCTTGCCTGATTGATCTGGGTAGGACTTCCAGTACTATGTTGAAGAGAAGTAATGAGAGTGGGCACCCTTGTGTTGTTCCTGTTTCTGAAGGAAGAGCTTTCAAATTTTCCCCATTGAATATGATTTTAGCGATGGGCTTGTAATATATGGTCTTTATTATGTTGAGGTACATTCATTCTATAACCAGTTTGTTGAGATTTTTTTTATCATGAAAGGATGTTGTATTTTGTCAAATGCTTTTTCTGCCTCTATTGAGATAATCATATGATTTTTATCCTTCACTCCATTAATGTGATATATCACATTTATTGATTTGCATGTGTTGAACCAACCATTCTTGCATACCAGGGATGAATCTCATTTGATCATGATATATGATCCTTATAATATTCTGTAGTATTTTGTTGAGAATTTTTACATCTATATTCATCAGGAATACTGGAGTAGTTTCTTTTTCTTGTAGTTTCCTTTTCTGGCCTTGTTATCAGTATAATGCAGGCCTCATAAAATGAGTTTGGGAGTGTTCCCTCCTCTTCCATGTTTTGGAATAATTTAGGAAGGATTGGGATTAATTCTTCTATAAATGTTTGGTAGAATTCGCCAGTAAATTCATCAGGTCCTGGGCTGTTCTTTGTTGGGAGATTTTTGATTACTGATTCAATCTCCTTATTTGTTACTGGTCCATTCAGATTTTTATTTCTTCATGATTCAGTATTGGTAGTTTTGTTTCTAGGAATTAATCCATTTCTTCTAGTTTGTCCAATTTGCTGGCATATAATTGTTCATAGTAGTTTATTATAATGCTTTGTATTGCTATGGTTATAACGTTCCCTCTTTATTTATAATTTCATTTATACTTTTATTTCCTCCCATACACATTTGAGTTATTAATGTTATAATTTATATTTTATATTGTGTATCTAATAATAAATTATTGTAGTTATTATTAATACATTTGTTTTTTAACTTTTAAACTAGAGTTATAAGTGATTTACATACATCATAACAGTATTAGAGAATATGAATTTGACTATATATTTACCTTTACCATTGAGTTTTATCCAGTCAAATGTGTATGCAGGCAGGGCTATAGGCTGTACTCCATAATTGCTCCTGGTCAAGTGTGGTCTCGGGCTTGTGCTCCCGACCAGATGGTGCCACTGGCTAGACTCCATATTCAAGTGGGGCTGCAGGCTATGCTCTGAAGGTGGGCAAGGCTATACACTGGGATTTGCAATTGTATAGGCTGTTGGTTGTGCTCTGTTTTTGGGTGAGGTCAGTGGTCAGGGAGCTCACTGGCCAGGGGGCTTCCAACTGTACCCTGCAATGGGTGGAACTGGAGACTAGCCTCTGTGGTTGGGCTGGGTTGCTATCCAGGCTCCTTGGTTAGGTGGGGCTGTACGCTATGCCCCTCAGTTAGGCAGGATCACTCACTGGGCTCCCTGACTGGGCCTGGCCACAGACTGTGTTTAGCAACTGAGCAGGACCATAGGCTGGGCTCTGAATTCTAAGGCTGCTCAGTTTCACTGTTCTAGCTCCCTGGTTAGGTAAGGCCAGAGGCTATGCTCATCAGCTGGGCAGGGCTGCTGGCTTGGCTCTCTGCCCAGGTGAACTATAGCATGTTCTCCACAGCCGCCAGGCATCTATGGCCAGTTTTCTCAGAGGAACAAGACTGGAGGCTATGCTCAGCAATTGGGCAGGACTACATATTTGCTCCGCTGTCAGGCAGGGCCATAAAATGGGTTCCATAACTAGTATGGCCTATTGGCTGGGGATCCAAATCAGGCATGATTGCCAAGTGAGCTCCCTAGCTAGACAGGGCCTCCGGCTTTGCTCTGCAGATGGTCAGAGCTGATGACTGGGATCTCTGGTTGGGTGACACCACAAGCAGAAATGCAGTTCACCAAGATCTGACTGCTGTTTGCTGTAATCAGCACCCCATTTCTCTGTCTCTAAATGATCCCCAATGGTCAAGCTTGGCAGATTCCCCCAGTGATCCTCATGAGATGACATCCGAGTGGGCCTCCTAGGAAGCATAATGCAGTGCTGAGAAAGTTTTTATGTCTACCTTGGGCTCTCTTTTTTCCCATTAGAGAAGCCATAAGCCTGGGGCCACTCTTGGTTCAATGTTATGTTGAGTTGGAGGAAAAGCGATGTGGTCAAGATGAAGCCACTCCTCTTAACCTTCTTAACACAGTCCTTCTCAGTCCCTGTACTCTAAGGGGGTGTTTCAGCCTCATCCCTGGGTCCTGGGATTTTCACAGTTGTGTCATGTCTATGGATAGTTACTAACTGATCATCTTGTGAGGGGAGCTGAAGTCAGGAACAATCTACGTCACCATCTTAATGATGTCGCATGTCAGCAAGATGTTTTAAAAAAAGCAATGAAAACCATAAACTAAGTCATAACAACAAAAAGCATTTGGTTGAGTCTAAAGTGGGCGGAGGGGGGGGTGGGATGTGGCAAATATCACATTTACCAAGAAGGCAGAATGTGAAGTAAGGGGAACAACTGTTCTAGAGTCACAGACAGAAAGTTAGAGATGGTATTACAAATGAAAAACTGAAACTCAGAAAATTAAATACCTGGCCCCACATTGTTAACCTATTTAGGGTGCTCTCACCACTTTGCAGTGCTGTCTTGAATAAATATGAATTGGAGAAGCTGTTGGAACATGGGTCTAAAAACTGATTTCAATGTAAATACTACAGAGGTGCCAAGGCAAAATACCCAGAAAGAAACACAGTTTGCTATTGGAGGGAAATCACTGCTCTTTCCTCACTTCCTATAAAAGTTAAGCCTTCTACTCCCAACCCCATGAGGAGGTGGCAGACTGTTGGAACTCTCAACACTCATAAGAGGAAGAAGAAAAATATGATCAGTCAGCATCTGAGACATAGATATAATCACTTTTTCACAAGGGGTGATATAGCTGCACTGCAAGGACAGTTGAGACTGCCTCTCATGCTGTGTTCTTGCCTTCATCCTGATGGCCAAGAATGGGCTTAGAGTTTATCTATATAACCCACCTCTGCCCTCAGGTAGGTCCCAAGAAGAGAAGTTGATGGTGTAATCGGAACAAGGATATGCCAATAGGAAGAAATAGGCAAGCCCTGAGAAAAAGTAGAATTGTGGGCAGAAAATAACCATTTAAAAAACATAAATATTAGTTGGGATCACAAAATGTGGAAACACAGTATTTCTGCATTCCCTTTCAGCAACATATATACTAATTTTTAAAGCAGGAAAAGACCTGCTTTAAATCAGTCACAAGAGATTCAGAGATGGTTTGGGACATCAAATTAGATAAATTTGCAGTGAAAGAGGGTAATGAAGCAAAGGTCATAGCTATTTGGAACCCAAATAAACAAATAACATATCATAAGCCCATAAAATAATGGCCTCTCTTTGTATAACCTTAGAATAATACATTTAATTTTGGGAATCTCAGTGTAACAAAATGTAGATTAAATGAAAAGATTCACAGGAGAGCTGAAAAAGTATTTAGAGAAACAGAGGTATTGATTTATACCACTGATTTACAGATTAAATACACTGTAAGTATGTAGACCTCAACTAAATAATAATTTACCCTGCTCCTGAATAACAGACCATAAATATTTTAAGGGTATATAACCAAGAAGAAAAGAAAAGTGATTTAGCTGGCAATTAGGAGAACAAACCGGTAAATACAATTGAATTACTCATTTTAGTTTGGGCAAATTAATTTGATACGTACTCTAACTGGAGACCTTCCTTCTTCTTGGCTGGGTCAATGCTTAATCCCTGTAGACGCAGTACTATGTGCTTTGCTTTGACAAAATTGTTCCATCTACCCAAAATCTTTTTCTGCACTAGGATTTCTTTTCATCTTGCTTTACCAGAAACTGAAATCATTGCAGTGTGTGAAGCCCTCGCCTAAGGCCTTATCTCTAAAAATTCCCCTGATATCATATATGTGTTACTTAGAAGGAAGAGAAGCATCCTGAGATCTGTTTAGAACATTAGCCCTACTTTATTCATGAAGACTTTTAATTTCCATCTTAGAAAGGACAGTAACATAACTCTCAGGGGAAAAGTCCTGAGGAAATTAATTTCACTGGAAATATGACCTATGCTTAGCCTTGATAAGCCCTTACCTGGCTGGATAACATAATTTTGTAGGAATATGCAGGGCAAGCTCAGAAAATAGGGGCTGGTTGAAGGATGGTACTGTTAAGTGGAAGAACTTTTCAGAACTCTTAAATGTTATGTTTTAAGTTAAGAAATTTGAAAAATGATTAAGAATGACTTTGCTATTTATGTGCCTCAGAGCTAACTTGGTACTCTCCATGTGTGTTCTTAAAACTCTAATTCAGATGTGGGCAATCTACAACCCATGAGCTAAATCCTGTTTTTTTTCCAATATTAAATTTTAAATTTCCAATTTTAAATTTTCCAATTTTCCAATTTTATTGGAATACATCCATGCTCACTTGTTAATGGATTGTCTGTAGCTGCTTTTCCCAAACAACTCTGCTACAAGAACAGTTATATGGTTGCAACAGAGACTGCACATTCTACAAAAGCTAAAATACTCACTATCTGGCCCTTTATCAAAAATGTTCACTATCCCTGCTCTGGTTCTCTGGGATGCTATTAGGTATTACCTGATCAAAAAGTTTGGGAAACAGTTAAGTAAAGTTAAGGATTTTTCTGTAAGATTTCTCAGAGTCTTTAACATACTCCCTAAGGGGAGTATTCAATATCTCACAAACTTATTGGAGACCACAATTTGTTTTTTCATGGAATATCTTGAAGGACCTGTTTTCTGTAGAACATGCTTAAGGCAATGCTACAGTATTCCCTCAGATAAAAGACACACTAATAGAGTATTCACTAAATGTTAAACATTAGAGATCCAAATATGTGTAAAATACCACCTTTGCTCTCAAAGACCTTGCTGCCTATTGAGGATCCAAATATTAAATGAATAATTACAGCTAAGTTCAGGAAGTGCTAAACTAGGGCATACAAAATAACCAGTACTAGTTTAAAGAAAAGAAAAATCAACTTTGATTAGGGTGAGTAGAGGTTGGAAATCAGAAGGAAGGTACAGAGAAGATTCTTGAACCATGTTTTGAACGATGCATACAAATTTTCCTTGCAGGAAGTGTAGAGAATGTCATCACAGACAGAGAGACCAACATCTCTATAAAATAGAATTTTGGTTTTGGAAACTATAAGGAATTTGTATTTGAGAGGTCAAGAAGATCTGTGTTTAAAGTAGTAGGCAAAATTCATGTCCCCAATCTTGAATGACATATAAGGATCTATGAGAAACAGGATTAGCAGTCAAATTAGAGAGATTAGATATCATCTCTGATGGCACCATAAAATGATGAAGCAATCAGCAACACTTCTGTTTCCCATAAGAACAAGAGTTTGAAAAATAAAATGTAACATGAAATTCAGAAAAAAACAGGGCAAGTTTTAAGTGATAATTTACATTATAGTGTCCTTTGTGTGGCAATTTTCAACTTCTCTTTTGGATAATGAATGGAAAAATGCATTGAAAGTATGGGTGCACCAGGAAGAGAGGTAATTTTGACTTTAGAAAAAGAACATCAATTTCATGAGGAGAGGCTTTCCCAATCTCCCTGACAAACTACAGATTTCCACAACGTTAGCCTGAATGCATTTGGAAGCCCAACCAACAAAAACGCCTGGCACAAAGACTGGCATGATATTCAAAACTAGAGATAAACAAAACATAAAATAAAAAAGATGCTTTGGAAACCATGTATAAGCTAAAGACCCACAGACTCCTGAAAAACAGTTGGTTATTAGTGTACTTTGCATTTTATGTTTCAGGATAATGACAAGGACTCTGTTAAAGGCTGCTATGGGTAAGATCTAGAAACATTAACAGATATACTTTCTGTTCACAATTTTCAAACTCTGCCTTAATTTTTGAAGTATTTTCTCTCCTCTTTCACTAATTTTTCCCCTGGTAACCTTCCTAACTATCTCTAACTGATCCCTAAAGCATCCATTCCTTAGTTTTTCCAATATTGTTCCCTTTTCTCAGCCTGTAATAGTAACTGCACTTAGATGAAAAAGGCTCTGCTATAAGACCTCTTAATCTTCTCTTTTTACCTAAAAAAGTCTTTAGATTTTATCAATTATCTATTCTTCCCATTTTGTCTTAAAAGAATAAATGAGGTTACTCCTTTCTAAGGCTGGCCTTTCAGTCTGTTAATTTTGATCTCGTTTGACTTCCAGAACTTGCCTCATAAATTTTCTTTTTTCATCAGCTTCACTCCGGTTCTTCCCTATCGGCTTCTTTCTTCATCTATATATATGCTAAATGTTCTCCAATTCTAAATAAATTGTTCCTCAACTCTGTCCTTCTACCTTTTTCCTTTTCATTCCTGTGAATACTCATAGAAGTAATTCTCCTTCAATTCCACCATCCTTCATTGTTCACTTTAACCTTCACCCCAGTATACTTTCTATCTATACCACTTCACTAAAACTTTCTTAAAAACCACAAGTAGTACCATTGCCAAATCTCACAACATTGATTCTTTTCCTATCCTGCTTTGCCACAAGCATTGGACAATATTAAACTTAGGTTCCTTAGTGAGATTCTTGCCTCCTCTGGTTCTAGTGGCCCCAAACATCTTTCTCCTGTTTCTTTTCTTACTTCTCCTCCCACCAAGTACATCATGTATATCTTAAAACTCTGTGCTTTCCTCTTTTCTCTTCTGTATACTCTGCTTCTTTAGGCCTTTATTCTCTCACATTAGACTATTGTAACAACACCCAAATTGGACAGAGAGTCCACCACAAAATCAACCCAAGGAGGTGAAACCAAGACACATAATAATTAAATAGCAAACAATATTGATGAAGAACTTTAAAAGCAGCAAGATAAAAGAAAGCAGTTGCATACAAGTGAAACTCCAAAAGGCTTTCAGCAGATTTTTCAGCAGAAACTTCACAGGCCAAAAAGGGAGTGGCATGATATATTTAAAGTGCTGAAAAAAATCTCCAACCAAGAATACTCTATAAGCAAGGTTATCATTCAGAATAGGAGAGAGAAAGAGTTTCCCAGTTAACAAACATTAAAGGAATTCATGACCACTAAACCAGCCCTACAAAAATGTTAAAGGGGACTCTGAGTGGGAAGGAAAGACCATAAGCATGAGTAAGAAAAGTAGAAAGTACAAAAGCAATAAGATTATACATAAATATCAGTCAAAGGGGCACCTGGGTGGCTCAGTCATTAAGCATCTGCCTTCAGCTCAGGTCATGATCCCAGGGTCCTGGGATCAAGCCCCATATCACGCTCCCTGCTCTGCAGGAAGGCTGCTTCTCCCTCTCCCACTCCCCCTGCTTGTGTTCCCTCTCTCACTGTGTCTCTCTCTGTCAAATAAATTAAAAAATCTTTAAAAAAAAAATCAGTCAAGGAATTTACCAAATAAAAGCATATAAAGTATGACACCATACACCAAAAATGTGGGGAGGCAGGAGTAAAAATTTAATCCTTTTAGAACGGGTTCAAACTTAAGTGACCATTAACTTAATATAGATTGCTATATGCATAAGATAATATATGCAAACCTAATGGTAATCACAAATCAAAAAATGTTAATTGTTATGCAAATAATAAAGAGAAAAGAATCCAAGTATATCACTAAAGAAAGCCAGCAAACTGTGAGAGAAGAGAGCAAGAGAAGAAATAAGCAGAGAAGAACTACAAAAACAACTATAAAACAAGTAACAAAATGGCAATAAATACATACCTATCAATAATTATTTTGAAATGTAAATGGACTAAATGATTCAATCAAAACATATGAGGTAACAGAATAGATAAAAAAGCAAGACCCATCTATATGCTGCCTACAAGAGACTCATTTCAGATTACAGACATATGCAGATTGAAAGCAAAGGGATGGAAAAGCATTTATCATGCAAATTGAATTGAAAAGAAAGCCAGGGTAGCATAACTTATATTGGATAAAGTAGATTTCCAAAACAAAGACTGTAACAAGAAATAAAGAAGGACGCCATATAATCATAAAGGGAACAATCCAACAAGAAGATAGAACAATTGTAAAGATTTATGCAACCAACATGTGAGCACCCAATACATAAAACAGCTAATAACAAACATAAAAGAAATAATCAATAGTAATTCAAAAGTAGTAAGGTACTTTAACATCCCACTTACATCAATGGACATATCATCCAAACAGAAAGTCAACAAGGAAACAGTGGCTTTGAATGACACTCTGGACCAGATGGATTTAACAGAAATATTGAGAATATTCTATCCTGAAACAGCAGAATACACATTGATTTCAAATGCACATGGAACATGCTCCAGAATAGATCATATATTAGGCCACAAAACAAGTCTCAGTAAATTTAGAAGACTAAAATCATACAATGCAACTTTTCTGCCTACAGCACTACAAAACCAGATATCAGCCACAAGGAAAAATCTAGAAAGTACACAAATAGGTGGAGGTTAAATAACATACTACTAAGTAATGAATGGGGCAACTAAGAAATCAGAGAGGAAATTAAAAAATTCATGGAGACGAATGAAAATGAAAACACAATAGTCCAAAACCTTTGGGATGCAGCAAAAACACTTCTAAGAGGAAAATTTATAGCAATACAGGGCTACATTAAGAAACAAGAAAAATCCCAAATAAACAATATAACTTTACACCTAAAGAAACTAGAAAAAGAATAAAGAAAGCCCAAAGTTAGCAGAATGAAGGAAATAAGAAAGAAATAGAAATAGAGACTTTAAAAACAATAGAAAAGAGCAATGAAACCAAGAGCTGCTTCCTTGAAAATATAAACAAAATTGATAAACCTTTAGCCAGGCTCATCAAGAAAAAAAGAGAGAAGACTCAAACAAATACTCTCAGAAATGAAAGAGAAGCAAAAACTGACACCATCAAAATACAAAGGATTGTAAAAATGTATATGTCAACAAATTGGACAACCTAGAAGAAATGGATAAATTTCTAGAAACATATAACCTCCCAAAACTGAACCAGGAAGAAATAGAAATTTGAACAGACCAATTACCAGCAATGAAATTGAATCACTAATCAAAAAACTCCCAACAATGCAGCAAAGGCAGTCATAAGAAGGAAGTATATTGAATACAGGCCTACCTCAAGAAGCAAGAAAAGTTGCAAATACACAACCTAATCTTACACCTAAAGGAGCTCAAAAAAGAACAGCAAATAAAGCCTAAAACCAGCAGAAGGGAAATAATTGAGATCAGAGCAGAAATAAATATTATAGAAATCAAAAAAAACAGTAGAACAGATCAATGAAAGTAGGAGCTAGTTCTTTGAAACAATTAACAAAATTGATAAAACCCCTAGCCAAACTTATCAAAAAGAAAAGAGAAAGCACCCAAACAAATAAAATCACGAATGAAAGAGGAGAGATCATAATCAACACTGCAGAAATACAAACAATCATAAAAGAGTATTATGAGCAATTATATGCCAACAAATTAGGCAATCTGGAAGAAATGGATAAATTCCTAGAAACATATAAACTACCAAAACTGAAACAGGAAGAAATAGAAAACCGGAACAGACCCATAATCAGCAAAGAAATGGAATCAGTGATCAAAAATCTCCCAACAAAGAGTCCAGGGCCAGGTGGCTTCGCAGGGGAATTCTACCAAACATTTAAAGAAGAATTAATACTTATTCTTCTGAAGCTATTTCCAAAAAATAGAAAGGGAAGGAAAACTTTCAAATTCATTCTATGAGGCAAGCATTACCCTGATTCCAAAACCGTCAAAGACCCCACTACAAAGCAGAATTACAGACCAATATCCCTGATGAACATGAATGCAAAAATTCTCAGCAAGATACTAGATAAACTGACTCAATAGTACATTAAAAGGATTATTCACCATGATCAAGTGGGATTTATTCTGGGGTTACAGGGGTGTTCAGCTACAGGGGTTCAATACCCACAAATAATCAACATGATATACCACATTAATAAAAGAAAGGACAAGAACCATATGATCCTCTCAATAGATGCAGAAAAAGCATTTGACAAAATACAGTATCCTTTCTTGATAAAAACCCTCCACAGTGTAGGGATAGAGGGAATGTACCTCAATATCGTAAAGGCCATATAGGAAAGACCCACAGTGAATATCATTCTCAATGTGGAAAAACTGAGAGCTTTCCCACCAAGGTCAGGAACACAACAGGAATGTCCACTCTCACCACTGTTGTTAAACATAGTACTGGAAGTCCTAGCCTCAGCAATCAGACAACAAAAAGAAATAAAAGCCATTCAAACTGGCAAAGAAGAAGTCAAACTCTCACTCTTGGCAAATGATGTTACTTTATGTGGAAAACCCAAAAGATTCCACCCCAAAATTGCTAGAACTGATATATAAATTCAGCAAAATCAAAGAATATAAAGTCAATGTACAGAAATCTGTTGCATTTTTATATACCAAAAATGAAGCAGCAGAATGAGAAATCAAGGAATTGATCCCATTTACAATTGTACCAAAAACCATAAGATACGTAGGGATATACCTAACCAGAGGTAAAAGATTTGTATGCTGAAAACTACAGAACACTTATGAAAGAAATTGAAGAAGACACAAAGAAATGGAAAAACATTCCAGGCTCACAGATTGGAAGAACAAATATTGTTAAAATGTCTATACTACCCAAAGCAATCTACATAGTCAATGCAATCTCAATCAAAATAACACCAGCATGTTTCACAGTGTAGTCCCCACCAGAAAGAAGATGATTGCTGACTTCTTGTCAGTTTGTGAGTATTAAGGAATGAGTAAAAATCTTTTCTTTCCTGTTTTGTCTTGCTGTTGTACTGCAGTCCTAAATATGTCTTAGTTAAAAAAAGTTCGAATGATCATGTTAGACTGAAAAGACAGATGCCATGCAGGAGTTTTTCTCCTACTGCATCACTTTTCATGGCATAGCACTTACTTGCACCCAACCAGGACAGGCAAAATAATGCTATAAATTTCAGTCAACAAAATGCAAAAATTGTAACTTTCTTTAATTTTTCAATTATAAGATTTTATTTCTAGGTAGGGCCTCTAATGCATCAGATAGCAGTAATCTCAACTGGGTCTCTGCTTACCCACCTCCTCCTTCCCAAAGTTGCTTTTAAGTTACATTTGTGAATAGTCCTGAAGCATATAGGATGGGCCAAGGTTGGGGTGAAAGTAAGGGGTAAAATTTTGTCCTCCTCAGCACACACTGTCATCCTAGTATCAAGCATTTTCCAGTCTAGTAATAATGTAGTTCAGTACGTCATCTCTTGGTCCATTAAAGGCCCTCAAGTATGGAGACCCTCCTTATATGCCTTTGCCATCTTGGCTCATGGATTATTCTGTTGGCCCCATGACTAGCTAGGCCACTCTAGTCAGTTATTCTTCCCGGCCCTGCAGTTAATTCTGCTGCCCTGGCATTATTCTGGATTAATGGAATTCTGTGAGCTACCCACATGAAAGGCAATGTGAATGGCACCCTCAGCAATTGCATAAAGTGGTAGCTCTGAGGATACCATCATGCCATATCTACTCGAGTGCTTTATTTGCAAGTCCCCACTGCTCTCAAATTCCCAAACCTTTATTTTAGTTTCAGTTAGTTGTGCCTCAGAATACACACACACAAACACACACATATACACACACACACAGCAAATAGAATATGGGAAGGATGGCGTGCCAGAAATTTCATTCTTTGCAAGTTAAAACTCTACTAGCCTTCATTCACACAATGCTTCCTTCCATCTTTTCTAGGTCTGTCAAATTTGCAGGACATTTGTCTACACTTGGGAGTGAGAAACCTAAGTCTGACACAGCAGGGATTCTCCTAAATTCTGAATTCTCTTAGTTAGGATTTTCAACCTATGAAAACCTTTTTTTTTTTTCACTCTTACCAGTGTAAAAGTTCTAATTAATTTTCTTATTGATGTTTGAGCCTAGGGAAGATCAGAAATGGTCATTTTCTTTATCCTCACTTTCATTTGTTTGTACCTCAAGCCCTGTTCAGTCATATCAAGCAGCATTATAAAAAAATTAAAAGATGACCAACAAACCAACCTGAAGGCCAAGGAGGAGAAGAGATGAAATCGAAAAGATGGCACAGAGGGGAGAAGTTTAAGAAATCAAAGGGACAGAGAAATAGATACTGAAGAGAAAGAGAGAGTCCCTGCAGAGGGGAGAGACTCAGATCCAGCGATGCTGATGCCTAGAAATAAGACCCTTTTGGGAATAGATCCTTGAGTAGATAAGACAAGATCAATAGAGTAGAGGAGCATATTGCTCCACTAAGGGAAAGTCTGTGTGGATTAAAACAAGCAATTTAAGGCTCACATTGAGAGCAATTATGTCCAGTGCTCTGGACTTTGAAATATGCACTTACATAATTGAACATGCAAGGCTTACAGAGACTAAAGAGTCCAAATGCATTTGGAACTGATGATAAAAGGGTGCCATGGAAAGGCCTGCACTTTGGGTGATATCATTAAGAGAGTATACAGATAGTAATTAATTATTCCTAAATGAACATTTAGTAAAATGGAAGAAGGAAGCTTTAATTTTCAGTTTTTACTAATTCTTGCATCAAATTAAAAATATGCTCATATTTCATTAATAAGAAAAGAAGATTCCTGTTTTATGCTCCTACCTCTGTTTTATTGTTTTGTTTTCAGAATTTATATTTTCTAAAAATCTTACCTGAACTCCATTCACATCTAACAATATGGCTCTGATAACTAAATTTGTTTTTCTCATCACAAAATTCTCCCTATGGATGAAACCCAAAATCTGTCTCAGAGACATCTATGTCTCTAATTATTTTTAATGCCCACATCTTTTTTAATCCAAGTAAATCTAATAATATTTTATAAAATTGTACAATTTCCCTTTACTTTATGAAAAATCAGTCTTGTGACTTAAATGAGCTTTGGGCTTTTTATTTATATCTCAATATTTTCATTGTTTAAGCCATAGAGCTGATATCACATATTAATGTCAACTTAAATCAGGCATATTTAATATACCAAACTCTTCCCTCTTTCTAGTTCCTAGAAGCAAATGGATTCATTTTTGATTAGATATACTTACCAGAGTAGAGAGGGAGGTTTTACTGAATATTTGTGTTCTTTTGGCAAGTAGCATTCCTCTCTTCCCTTCCCCCTCCTTGTCACTTCCTTCCCATTCTCTTCTATGCTCTCCTCTGTATCTCAGAGGACAGAAGCCTAGAAACTGCAATTCTCCAACTCCCCTGTCCCTAGTATTCTAAGTGCAGTTAATGGTCTGCCAATAGGATTCATTTGCTCAAGATTTGGAAAGAAAAGGACGGAGTCACTCTGAGTTCATTTCTCTTTTCCAGCAGGAGGCATTTACATGGATATCTCAGATATGTGTTTGCACTAACTTGCCTTGGGGTTGAATTGGACTGGTCCAGGGCTAAGGGATATTTCTAATGCTCCATACCCCTAATATAAACATCTAGAAATTACTGATGAAAAATTTAGAAGGAGGAAGTTAGAATAGGAAAAATATTTCTAATTAACTGACTGAAAACAGAGATCAAGTGTTCTACAAAAAGAGTGATTGAATTGTCCTGAAAGCAGACCAAAATATAAAATAAAATTTTATAGAATGTGTTTCTACCTCTTATGTGTTTCATAAAGGCAGAACGGCCTAAAGACAGGAAATTTTCTCAATTGTCCCCAGAGTGATCTGTTCCTTGGAGCAATGAGGTAAGAAGGAATAAAATGGGAAAAGTCAGAGAATTGCTACTCCCTCAAATCCTACCTTGGGTTAGATTCCCTGGAAACAGAGCTTCAGACAGCAATACTTGTGCAAGAGATTTTTTTTAAAAAAAAGGGAAATGAAGATGGAACAGAGGAAGAAGATAAACAAAGACATGGTTTCAGCTGAAGTCTAGCCTTCATCTGATCCCAGAAGGAGCATGAATGGATCCATAGTTTTCCACCTGGAAGAAAGGGCACTAGGCTTAGCTGAAAAACACTCAAATAGCAGTTGGGAAATAAGTCCACCTCTCTGGTAAAGAGATCTGGATTGGCACCAAAATCTACTGCAAACCCTATGGCAGAGCTATCTTTTGCTTACATGCAAAAGACATGTACACCTATACTCACTAACACTCAGCCAGACCTCAATCCATTTCCTATCATTGAAGACATTTCATTGCCTAGAATACTAATGTCAGAAGAAAAATGAGAACAATCCAATTGCTAATTCTATTCAACTCTCCCTAAATAAGTTATTTTTAAGTTGATAAGATTCAGATGTTTTTTGACAGTCCAAAGGAATATGTGTCACCAAAGTTATATCTATACAATTGCACACATTCAATCCAATACCAAGTTAGAGAATAAAATTAATCTTTAAAAAGAAAGTCAAGGAAATATTAAATAGTATCTTTATTATAAAAAATAAGATATTTCTACAAGGTATACTAGCTCTTGTGAGGTGGAAGGAGGATGCTGAAGGAATAACCAAACTATCTTCTCTATTCTTTTTACCTAAAAGATGTCAAAACCAGGTGGAACAAGAAGGTAGGAAGGTTGATTTTAATTGGTATAGATGATCTCTATTGCAAAAGATTTAATTGGTGCTGTATACTTTCAAATCAAGTTTGCAAGTATGTTGCTGTCTTATACTGGGAGATATCAACCTGAAAAGTAGGTGCCTGATATGATCATGCCAATTTAATAAATGAGTAGGAAATGTGTCTTCCATCTCTTCCTTTGATGCAGTTGATAGTCTTCATTAAGCTCCTGTAAAATTCAGTTTTCTCTAATAGTTGTTATTGTTAATAAAAGCAAAGCCCCTCTCATTCGATCTTTTTTATAGTATTTTTTTCAAAGAGGAAATTTGACTAACATAACATAATTAAAAAAAGATCTAGAAGGATATATACTAAGTAATAACTAATTGCTACATAATGAGGTAAACTCTGGGTAGTGAAAATGTTTTTCTTATTTTTGCTTTTCCATATTTTCTATATGCATATATGTGCTTTTGTAGTAATAAATAGTTTTAAAAATAAAAAATAAATTAAAAAAAACAAAGAGGAAATTTGTATTTCCAAAATAGCACATTTTTGCCCCTGATTTATTGATACCCTAAGCATGTCTTTAACATTTCTATAGCATGGCCCCACAGGAAGGAAGAGAGGTGGTGGGGCCCAGAGTGTCCAGATGCTCTTGAGACCACTGCCACTTAGCACAGCAGAAGGGTGAGAACAGAGGAATCCCAGGCCACCGTAGGTATGGAGATGATGCACCATGAAATGGAGGAAAAAGAAAAGCCCATGTAGGTGGGCATTGCAGGAAAGCTTTGAGGAAACAATTGAGAGTAGGGGTTAACGAAGGAGAGGCTCAGCACAGCTGGTAAGGTGTGGGAGAGATAGAAGAAAAGGGATTTAAATATATGCAACTGCAGGTAACAAATTAAACCCTCTTCTGAGTTCTTAGAGGAACAGAAAGTTTAGGATTATTTTTAATTACTTCATCTGCTGGACTGCCTTTCTTTTGGGATACAGGATTATTTTTTTCATGTATTCATTCAATCAGCCAAGTATTCACTTACCCAACAAATAATATAGCACCTGCTATGTGCCAAGCTCTGTTCTAGGCACTGGAGATACAATGATGAAAAAAGAAACAAAAATCCCCTAGCCTTATGGAGTTCACACCTTAGGGAAGAGAGACAGACAATACAAAAATCACAAATCACTGAAGGCATTTAGTATGTCAAATAGTGATTATATTTATAATACTATAGAGAAGTACTAGGCCATATAGTATTATACATACACTATAGAAAAAAGCAAAGCTGGAAGCGGTATAGGGAGCACTGGGGAGGTTACAAAGTTAAATAGCATGTTAAGGAAAGCCTCAACTAACCTCTGAAGGAGGTTGCTTTGAGCAAAGTTCTGAAGAAAGTGAGTTAGCTAACTGGTTAAGTTGGAGAAGAGCATTTCAGGTGGAGAGAACACATGCAAAGGCCCTAAGGTCAGGGCATGCCTGGAATATCATGTTATAGTTAAGATTTTCTTCCTGCTTTTGGTTATACACACTTGTCTTCTAGTTAATAGTACTGACAGAAAGTAGCTCACCTTTCTTGAAATGGACTACTACTCATTAATGGGCAAAGAAATTTATTTCATTGATTAACCATTTACAAAAATAGAATAAATTAGAAGAGAAAATAACAGAGTACCAAAGTATTTTTAAGTTTTATTTCAATTTTGTACACATTTGTGTTCATGTTGTAGAGAGAATGGGTATGAGTATAATGGGTGCAATGTAAAAAATATTTCTTACTATGTATCTCAGTCAAAAATGTTGGAGAAACACAGAACTTCTAAGACTTAAAATTCTTAGTTTTGTATCTATCTTCAGAGCAGCGATTTCAGTAGAAGTGGAAGTTGCCCAAAAGTAGGAAAGGTGGAACATTTCGGAATCATTTTTGACGCATTACCCCCCACCCAGAAATTCTTATAACTCTTCATCCTGATAAATAATCACTTTAGTGATCCATCACAAATACTGAAAGCAATTTATCACATCTGCCCTTTAAGCAGAGGCTTTACCACCCTAGATAGTCATGGTGCTAGCTGGGTTAAACCCCTTCCTTATCACAAAAAATCGTGGCTGAGGGCCTGAGCTCTCAGACACAAGGTCATGACCTAGACACTGTCACAGAGAATGATGAGTATTACTTCTGATAAACTGGGCTGGAAGGGCTACCTTTGCCTAATCTCTCTGAATGCATACCTGCAAAATGTACAGTCTTTCACCTATGATTGTCCACATTTGAAGAACTGAAAAGGTCTCACTCCATGTCTAGGTCTCTATTTTGAGAAAAGGAAGAGTATTAAAAAGACCTATGTGCACAAAAATATTGCCTTTGTTTTACTTTATGTTGTTTGTCCTGAAATTTCACTTACAAGCCCATTGTTGTCCCCAGCACAATTAACAATATTTACTCACTAAATTGTCCCTACTTCTTTGCTATAAAATAAAAATACCCATCCTAACTGGCCTAATACCTGTAGTCCTTATGAACCCTTACCTACTACCAGCTTCACAAAGTTAGCCATTCAATTTTATTTTCTGCTTCTCTGTTGGTATATTTCAATGATAATTTTTAGCTCTAAAGAGATAGTGTATGGTATTTTTATTAGTGAAACAGGTAGTAGTATCTTGTACACAGTCATACAGCACAAGGTCCGGATCAGCATTTTCTTTATATTCTGTAGACTTCTTACAATGTTGTATATTATCACCATCTATAGGATGCTGTATAT
Source organism: Halichoerus grypus (assembly GCF_964656455.1). Lineage (NCBI taxonomy): Eukaryota > Metazoa > Chordata > Mammalia > Carnivora > Phocidae > Halichoerus > Halichoerus grypus. The sequence continues at coordinate 77,951,332 of NC_135720.1, read as the reverse complement.
TATCACCATCTTAGTTCCTCATGCCTTCCAAAAACATTTTCAAAATATTAAGTAATAACTGCTCATATCATATTGTTGTACTACGAATAGGGCAAAGTCATGGGTCATGACCAGTGGAACTGTTCCATTCTACAAATACAATTACATCTGCATCGGCAGTCCTACACTGTGGCTATATTAGTCCTGGAAGAAAAACAACTCCAAACAAACACTCTACTAACACGTCATAGAACGCAACTGGCGTTGTAAATAATTGTCAACTAATGTGTGTTTGCATAGCTGACTGAGAAGTCCTACTAATTTTGAAGATTTAATTACTTTCTATCGTGCATAACATTAAAAAAAGATACATAATTTTATAATCGAAATCTAGAAAAGAAATATGAGAAACAGGATGGGTTAAGATTCAAATATTGACAAACAAATATCAGACATATAGATAAATCTTTCCTCTACCAGCCAGTCTCATTAAATAAATTTTGGCTATCAGGAAAGATTAGGAATAAAAGCCTACATAGAAAAATCAATAATACTAAATGTATTAAAGTATTCACTAAATTTTATGATTATGTGTGTGAAGCATTTATTTATTATTTTATCCATTCAGTGAAGCAAACAATAAATGGTTTGGTTAGACTAGTATGTCACTAAATTAAATAGAGATTTGTGTGTGAGGAGCCGTATTTGCACTTGGATTCAAAAAAATCTTTGTAAATACATTTCTCCAGCATTGTACATTCAGTTGTTCACTGTTAGAGACCTTACTCTAAATAAGCAAATAGAATGAAAGAAAGGCTGGAGGGTGTCTTGAATTTAAAAACTTTTAAATACGAAATTGTGGCATAAATTTCCCAATAAATGTAACCTATTTTACAGGAAAAGTATGTGCTTTATCCCAGTGAAATTTTTTGCTTATCATTTTAAATTAATCAGGAAAAATTTCCAGTTTTACTTTAAAAATAAAATGGAAGAAAACATGGAAAAATAGGTGATACCCAGTGTCTAGAAAGAAAATAGAATTATAACATTTTCCCATATAAAAACCCTTGAAATTGTGATGTTTGCTTGATATTGTCACTGCTAGAAAATAAAAGTATACAAATTGTCTGTTCTTAAATTTTCTCTCTCCTTTTAAAAATAAAATCCATCTGGCCTCCTTAGAGAAGAACCAGCCTCCCTGCCCATCCCCTAATGCTTTTATCCAATTAAACACATATACTTTAATCAGATCATTTAGTGCTATAAACATCTGGCTTCAGATTGTAATATAGATTTAAAATTACAAAGAAATACAGGAAGTTATGTAATGTATAATTGAAACTCACTGACTCATAAGCAGTTTTGTTTTTTTTTTCTTTTCCACTAGGCACTATCCTCAGTGGAAGTCATTGTTTTTTTGTCAACCAAATCCTGATGAAACCATCTTCTTACAAAGGCAAGCAGGTAGTCTGGGGAGTGAGGTGATTGGAGAGATCTCTCCTCCTCATCCCCCCCACATACCAAAATGCAAGTTTCTCTGTTCTGGGAAGACAGTCTATCCTATTTGCTTTCATTTAAAAAAACTACTGCTTTCTTGAAAATATAAAATTGAAGTAATTCCCACTTATATTCCTGGCCTCTAAGGAGGTGAGGATACCCAAGGAACTGTGATAGTAAGATTAAACTGTATTCACAAAGGCTATACCAACTGATAACCAATTTTCAAAGTCTTACAACACAGTAAAATAAAAGTTAAGAATAAAATATTCCTAAACCAAACACAGCCTCTCACTGGTGATTCAGCAAGAACTTCGGTATCTTACTATACTTGAGGGTCAGGGTTATTAGAATCATTTTTTCACCGCATACTACAGTAGAAATGCTACATACATATTTGGCTAAATCTGTATAGACTCCATAAAATATCCTGGAAGTTAGATTTTTAAATATATCGCTTAAGCCAGCTGAATTATTTAACAGTTGTTTCTAACTTAATGAAAGAAAAGTGGTACACTTTGGAGCCATTCTAGGTCTCAAATTCAACATAAATGGGGATATTTTGAAGTAGAAAGCACAAAATCAAGTATCCCACTTGGAAAGATATTAAGACATGTTTTTCACTATTGTTATGGTGTTTGGCATGTGCTGTACAATGGTCTGCTGCGGTTCAATCCTCATGCCTCACTAAGTGTATGATCTTGGGCAGAGCTTTTCTCTTCTCAGTGACTCTATTTTCTTATCTGCAAGGTGTGGATAATAACACCTACCTCATAAGGTGGTTGTGAATATTAAAATAATCGATGTGATCCTTGATTTCTCATTTTTCTCATCCCTATCCACTTGATCACAAGGTCCTATTTGTCTTCCTCTGAACATACCCCAAGCCTTTCCACTTCTCTCATTCCTCTCCATGCCCCCATTCATTAAGGCCACCATTATTTTACAGATGCAAAACCTGATCTCCCTACATCTACACTTTTCTACCTCCAACCCATTTTCCAGTGTAATCATTTTAAACAATTTAATCAAATCACATCCTTCCCCTTTAAAAATTCTTTAATGAGCTATTCTTAGTGCTCCTTAAGAAAAAACTAGACTTTGGGCGCCTGGGTGGCTCAGTCGTTAAGCGTCTGCCTTTGGCTCAGGTCATGATCCCAGGGTCCTGGGATCGAGTCCCACATCGGGCTCCCTGCTCGGCAGGAAGCCTGCTTCTCCCTCCCCCACTCCCCCGCTTGTGTTCCCTCTCTCGCTGTGTCTCTCTCTGTCAAATAAATAAATAAAATCTTTAAAAAAAAAAAAGAAAGAAAAAACTAGACTTTTTAACAGCCAGAATAGTCCAGCATAACTCATTTCCTCCTCATCCACCAAAGTCACCTCTTTGAAGTCTGCCCCTCATTCATTCACCATCCTCTTGTCTTTCCTCACACCTAGCAAGTCCTTCCCCATTTCAGTCATGAGAAATGTTTTTCTCCAGGACTGTAATCCCTTCTACCAGCCCTCCACATGAACATCTCCTTTTTTTATTCCTGAAGTGTCTCTCTCTTTTTTTTAAGATTTTATTTATTTATTTGATACAGAGAGAGAGAGCACAAGCAGGGAGAGCAGCAGGCAGAGGGAGAGGGAGAAGCAGGCTCCCCGCTGAGCAGAGAGCCCGATGTGGGGCTCGATCCCAGGACCCTGAGATCGTGACCTAAGCCAAAAGCAGATGCTTAACTGATTGAGCCACCCAGGTGCCCCCTGAAGTGTCTTTTAAATACAGCATCTCCTTATATATGCCTTCCCTTACCATTCTATTTAAAGTGGCCATCCTATGTTATTCACTATCCCATTACCTTTAATACCAATTATCATAATATTTCATTATCTTATTTATTTGTTGTTGTTGTCATCTAGCTAGTTTCCCCAATCAGAATACAAACTGCTCAGGGGTAGGACATCTTCATTCTTTTATTTTCTGTGCTTGGCACATAGTACGTGCTTAATAAATAAGATTTCAATAAAGAAAATTCTCACCAGTATTTGTGATACTTGTAAATGCTCAATAAGTGGTAGCTGTTATCTTGAGAGCAATGCTTTTATTTATGAAAATTATATAAATTATCATGTAAAAGGGTATATATAACTTGACAGTTGTTGCTTTTGATATTAAAAAAATTCACCAACTCAATGAATAAACACAGTGATAGTGGATAGCATTCAAATGGATCTTATCACACAGTAATATACTTTGGGATCCTAGGGAAAAAAGTTTAATTCAATGGAGATAGTGAGCTTCATCTCTGAAAACTGAAGAAATAAGAGAATAGTAGATAGCAGATACAATCTTTGTTGCTTCCTCATGGCTATGTACCTAACTCCACTGGTCAGCTACTCATGCATGGGCACAATACTACACACATACACACACAATTAACATGTAGCTGAGCAGGTGGCAGGTGCTCAAATATTTGTTGAGTTGAGTTGAATTTGAAAAAAAACATAACAGAGACAATGCCACGGAGAAAGAAGATTGAAGATTTATGACTGGGAACCACACAAATGCTAGCCTACTTGTACAATAGCTTGGACCATGGTTTTTCTGATTACTCAGTGATTTTAACCAACTGGCCAGAATGAATACTTTATTGACAGAATCACAAACAATTAGTTGTTTAATTAAACATCAAACTTGTAGAAATAAATTATCCAGAAAAATTCCACAGGTTACCCAAAGTGTGTAATGGTCCCTATGCATGAGATCTCTCAAAATTCAGGAAACGTACTCTAATATAATGTGAGGTCATAGAAATGCTCTTGGATGGGAGAGAAAGATGAAAATGACACGGGGGGCTAAAAATGTACCTGGACTTGATTGGAGGAAAGAAAGAGAGATATTGTCACAGCACAGAAAGAAGAAAAATAATGAAGAGAGATTATCTGATAGAAACAGAATCAAGTGACTAGGTGGGGAGTTTTGAGGTAAAACACAATTTCAATTACAGAAAACAAGAAGAGTTCAGAGAAAAGCACACATAGAATGCACAAAAAGGAAAAAAGTTTTGGGAAGCTTTCATCATACTTAAGTATTCAAAATATCCTATTTATCACGTGTTATGAAAGAATATGCTTCAGTTTTATAATTAAGCCTTTGATTTTTTAAGAAGTTGGTAAACTTTGCTCAAAAAAATTTACATTTCAAGAGAAGAGATCTAGATAAATGACATTTCAGAGATCTTAGAAGTTAAGTAAAATGTGCATTTTTAGATGTAAAAACTTTTATTAATACCTGAAGATTTCTGTGTTTTATCAAAAATTTTGTAGAATAAAATATCCTATATATACAGCATGTATAGAACTGAACAGTTTCTAATATTCCCACAGTTTTCAAAGACCAAACCCAAGTAATATCCCCACTGATTAAACCTCTCTTCACAGGATCTCAAAGTATATTATTACATGATAAAATTCCTTTGTTACACCTTCTCAGGTGACAATAGATGTTATATCTATTTTGTAGAATAGGAAATGGAACAGATGTTGTGAAACTTCTCTAACTTAAAGCAATAAATCAAACCAAAGAAAACAGTTATGATCTCAGACCTGAAGACCCAGTTCACCAGGTCTTTCTCTCTTATTGCCAATAACTAAAACTAATATAATATTGAGCCACCCATTAGAATTTTACCTACACCTTGTATATGGTGTTACAAAATAAGTCCAATGAAGTTAAAATTTTAAAAATAAAAGTCAAATTCTATATTTTATCATTAATTTCAAATAATTTTGTTCATTGGAAAATGCAGCCCTTGGGCCTTTCTAGAATAAAATGCATGAAAATGGACACACATACTTGGGGAAAAAAATTTAAGACTGACTCTCCTCTTTCTTCTTAAAACTCATACACTTGGACTCCTGGCAGAAGTATCTGAAACTCACAGATTACTAATTTTAAACCCCCATGAATCTACAAGTACATACCCAGCATCTCTGGTACATTACACATTATAAAAAGATTTCTGAGGAGTTTGTTAAACACCCAAGCACCTCAAGTGTTCTGATCCAGGTAATCTAGGGACCCAATTTTTAAAATACTTGATCTAGTAGTTGAAACAGTCATAAAAACAAACAAACAAACAAAAATACATAACACAAGAACAACATGTAGCTATCAACGCACAGAAGATGTTGCTACATAGTGAACTGTGTGGTCAATAGAGTACAGGCATAGTCCGTGCTTGCTCCACAGGGTTGAAGTTCTCCAAGTTACTTAATTAAATGATTCCTTCTATTTGTTTTCTTCTCATTGATGTTTAAGGAACCAGGCATAACTAAATGAATGAAATGTCTGCCTTCCCACACACACACACACACAAAAAAAAGCCTGGGGAAAGTATTCTTCAACTAAAACTGAACTAAATCCTGAACTAAATCCTACAAGTGATCAATCCAAGGCTTCTTCTAGATTATATTGGAAAGGACCACTTCTGGTCTTGAAATTTATGAGCAGTTAGGAAAACATCTCTCTTGTATTCTTCCTTCAAGGTCTAGACCAAAGGCTGCACTCCTTTACTTACAATTCCCCAATAAGTAGCTCCCCCATGCTTTCAAATTCTAATTCAAACTCCTCAGAACAGTATACAAAGTCTTCATGATACAATCTCTATCTCCCTTTCCAGATTCCTATTTGACCATTACATCACCCTGACACTCACTCCAGCCAAAGGTTAAGATGTTTTCAGATTATAAAACAAAGAAATGAATTGTCTCACTTAAGAACAGCCCCACGATGTTTGCATATGCAAACAATGAATCATGGAACACTACATCAAAAACTAATGATGTAATGTATGGTGATTAACATAACATACTAAAAAAGAAATTAAAAAAAAAAAGAAAAAAGAAAAGCCCCACAATGAAATGGGCTTTAGAGTTGGTTGATAAAGTGCTTCACTGATTAAATAAAGAACTTCTGGTCTCTCCATCTCTAAGCTCTATTAAGTATTAGATTCATCCTAAGACTGGTTCCCCTGAAGTTGCATGATGACTTCCAATAGCAATGGAGGCTAAAGGCAGTTTCTGTCAGGAGGCTTCTGACAGTTTCTTTTAGGATTATGAAACTTCCTCCTTAGAATTTCCCAGGAAGTCTCTCTTTGGGTCTCATTGGTCCAGATTGCTGAACCAGAAATGAGCTAGTAAACTCCATGTTCTCTCACATTGCCATGCATATCACATTCTTTTGCCTTTACCTTGAATTTCTTTTCCCCTCAAAACGCTTGGCCAGATCCTACTCATCTTGTAATACTTACTTCAAATGTCACCTCCTTTTGAAAAAGTTTCCTCATTATCTTACCCCTCCTTAAATTGAGTTAGTTGCCTTCTTTGTATTCCCAAACACCCCATAAAACCTCTATTTTAACACTGTAGTTGATTTTCTTGTCTAAATTTCCTGTGTGTGGACTGTGCATTGCTCATTGCTATAATCACAACACTTAGCACAGTGACTATCACTGACTAGGTACTTATAGTAGGTGACAAAAATTATTTAATTAATTAGTGGAGGAATAAATGAAAACATGATCACCATAAAAAAACCTCCCTAAATAAAACTAAGAGCTGCCCTGCTAGTTATCCTAACACTCCTGTATTCAAGGAAAGTCAGGTCACTAGCCAGGAGGTATCTTGAGAGCAAGGGTCAACACTGGTTATATGCTCAATAAATTTGAATGATACATGAATGAATGAATGAAAAACTGAATGAGTGATACATAAATGTTATAAATTTCCTAAAAAAAAAAGAAATACAATTCTCTGACAAGTCATCCTCTGGGTAGGAATCAAATCATAGTTCTAATTTGAATAATCATATTTTATAAATAGAAAACTGAGAGCTCTGGATCCTGTTGTCTGGGAGGAAATACTCTACCTCACTCATCAAACCTCATTTCACAATCTGAGTTGCCCTCCTCATTGGTTTTACTGGTTTCTCAATTTAATGGTTTTCTTGCTGTGTTTTTTCAGAAACTTACAATTTCTTAGAAGTAATAGGAGCTACATTAGGGTAGCAATGGGGCCAAGAGTCAGATAAATAGCCAAGGTTCCTAATTCCTCCTCCTGTTTCCATTAGGTGTGCTCTGATTTTTATCCATTTTTTTAATTAAAGCTCTTTAAGACTTTATTCTGATTTTTAAAACATTACTCAAAATGGCTAGCATTTATTAATTTCTCATGTTGTATCAGGTTAAGTGTTTAATATGGATTATTATAAAATGTGTACTATTACTATCCCATTTTTATAGATTCAGAATCTGAACTTAAATGAACACTCTGATGTTGAAATAATAATTTAATAAAAATTTTATGGAGATCAATTTGATAACATACATTCAAAACCTTTAAAACGTTTATATCCTTTGAAAATATTAATTCATTATCTTTAAGTTATATGGGCACCAATATGGACCAGTAAGACCCAAGGTATTTTCTTGATAATTTTGGCCTAAACTGCTCATTTTCATTCTATTTAACTTGTTTACAATCATTCTTCCTCAAAAGAAAATATGCAAAATTAGTTCATAAGTTCATCAAAGTACAGATGTGGGTATTTTAAGTCTCTAGTCCTCCTGGGACTTCAGCCTCCCAGTTTCAGCCCCTTGGCTCAAGTTTGCATGAAAGTCCAATTATTGTACAAAGCTACAAAGTGTTATAAAGAAATAAAGATTATACCTCTGTTATAAAGAGGTATAATCCTGAAAAGAGAAAAAGTATTGGGGTTGGACTAAAGAGAATACCTAAGACTATACAAAATAGATCTTGCATGCACCAAAATATATTAATGTCCAAAGTTGAAATAGTAAGCCCTTATTGGAACTTTTTTAGAAATTAATTATAAAGAGGTGAGCTATCTCAATAAAAATTTTTCTATAAGCCTAAAAATGTGCTCAATCCCCACAGTATTAAAGAACTACGAATTAAAAAACAAAATGTCATATTTTGATTATTAAGTTATCATATATTGAAAAGAATGATAGAAGTCATTGTTCAAAAGCAAGAAATCCAAGAAATGAGCATTTAATATAAAGCACAACAGTGTAAACTTTGTAGGGGGGGATTTTAACAAGGTTTATCAAGAACGTTTTATTAAATACTTTTGCATTCCCCTTCATCCTAAGAAATAATCAGTGAGGTACACAAAGTTATAAGAATACATTTCTCAGTATTATTTATAATGCTGGAAAAACTTTAAGCAGCTTCAACATCCAAATGTAGGGGATTGATTAAATAAATTATGCTACATTCAATAGTGGAAAGTTATGATCCAGTCAATAAAATTTAATGACTTGGAAAATGCTAAAAATACTTAGCAAGTGTTTTAAAAAAACAGTCTTTAAAATAGTATTTACCATATGAATTCATCTGCATTTTGAGAAAAATAAAGAGACTGAAAAATGTTGCATGGATAACTCTGATTAGTAGAATTTAAAAGATTTCCTATATTTTCGAAGTTCTTTTCAATAAGCATATACTGCAATTATGCTCTAATAATTTTGAAAATAAGTGAACATAACTATTTCAGAGCCTACTGAGAGAGGAGAACAAAAAGGGATGACCCTGGCTGAACACAAGAAGTAAGCTAGGAAAGGAAATACTTACATATTTGGGGAGCAATGCATTGAAGAGAAAAGGGATAGAAATGAATAAATAGCCTTCATTTCTTATATTTTGGACCAAAACAATTCAAACATGTTTTGGTCTTCAACTGACAGATTTAGAACAAACCAAAATACATGTACTAAACTCTATGAGGCAGGTTTGCAACTTTGGAATCCTTCCAGGTGCTGAGATAGTCTATTCCTGAGAGGAGTAGTCATTAAAAGAAGCCCTACTGGGGTGCCTCGGTGGCTCAGTCGGTTAAGCGGCTGCCTTCGGCTCAGGTCATGATCCTGGGGTCCTGGGATCGAGCCCCACGTCCGGCTCCCTGCTCAGCGGAGAGCCTGCTTCTCCCTCTCCCTCTGCCTGCCACTCTGCCTACTTGTGCTCTCTCTTTCTCTGTCAAATAAATAAATAAAATCTTTAAAAAAAAAAAAAAAAGAAGCCCTACTAACAGTGGGGTATGAAGTTTTCAGAAAACACCATCCTCTCCACTGTTGAATCACTTCAAATTAGTTAATATCCTGCTAATATCCTTAATAAGCCTGCTTCTTTAGCCTAAAATCCTACGGATGACCTTGTCTGTGGTGAGAAAGAGGCAGAAGTTGAAAGTCTTTCCTATGGCCCCCAGTGAGAAGGATGGAGGATATTAGTGGATGATTGCATCAGTTCAAAGTAAATAAATTCCTCAGCGTGCAGACCAATCTGCTTCTTTTTTTTAATCAGTATTTTTATTTAAATTCAATTAATTAACGTGTAATCTATTATTAGTTTCAGAGGTAAAGGTCAGTGATTCATCAGTCTTATATAATACCCATTGCTCATTACATCACATGCACTCCTTAATGTCCATCACCCAGTTCACCATCCCCCCACCTCCCTCCCCTCCAGCAACCCTCAGTTTGCTTCCTATGATTAAGAGTTTCTTATGGTTTGTCTCCCTCTCTGATTTTGTCTGGTTTTATTTTTCCTCTCTTCCCCTATGATCCTCTGTATTGTTTATTAAATTGCACATATGAGTGAGATCATACGATAATTGTCTTTCAGTGACTGACTTATTTTGCTTAGCATAATACCCTCTAGTTCCAACCACATCCTTGCAAATGGCAAGATTTCATTTTTGATGGTTGAGTAGTATTCCATTGTATATACATACTTCATCTTCTTTATCCATTCATCTGTCGATAGACATCTGGGCTCTTCCCATAGTTTGGCTATCGTGAACATTGCTGCTATAAACATTGGGGTGCAGGTGCTCCTCTGGATCACTACATTTTTATCTTTGGGGTAAATCCCTAGTAGTGCAATTGCTGGGTCATAGGGTAGCTCTATTTTCAACTTCTTAAGGAACCTCCATAATGTTTTCCAGAATGGCTGCACCAGTTTGCATTCTTACCAGCAGTGTAAGAGGGTTCCACTTTCTCCGCAGCCTCACCAACATCTGTCTATTTCCTGACTTGCTTATTTTAGCCATTCTGACAGGTGTGAGGTGGTATCTCATTGTGGTTTTGATTTGTATTTGCTGTTCTTTCTCCAGCTCCTTTAGGTGTAAGGTTAGGTTGTGTATTTGAGACCTTTCTTGTTCTTGAGAAAGGCATGTATTGCTATAAACTTCCCTCTTAGGACCTCCTTTGCTGCATCCCAAAGGTTTTGAACAGTTGTGTTTTCATTTTCATTTGTTTCCATGAATTTTTTAAATTTGTCTTTAATTTACTGGTTGACACATTCATTCTTTAGTAGGATGCTCTTTAGCCTCCATTATTTGAGTTCTTTCCAAATTTCCTCTTGTGATTGAGTTCAAGTTTCAAAGCACTGTGGTCTGAAAATAGGCAGTGAATGATCCCAATGTTTTGGTACCAGTTGAGACCTGTTTTGTGACCCAGTATGTGATCTACTCTAGAAAATGTTCCATGTGCATTCAAGAAGAACGTGTATTCTGTTGCTTTAGGATGGAATGCTCTGAATATATCTGTGAAGTCCATCTGGTCCAGTGTGTCATTCAAAGCCCTTGCTTCCTTGTTGGTCTTCTGCTTAGATGATCTGCTCCTTGCAGTGAGTGGGGTGTTAAACTCCCCTACTATCATTGTATTATCAATGTGTTTCTTTAATTTTGTTATTAATTGGTTTATATAATTGGCTGCTCCCATGTTAGGGGCATAAATATTTACAATTGTTAGATCTTCTTGGTGCATAGACCCTTTAATTATGATATAGTATCCTTCCTCATCTTTTATTACAGTTTTCCTTTTATAATCTAATTTGTCTGATATAAGGATTACCACCGCAGCTTTCCTTTGATATCCATTAGCATGATAAATGGTTTTCCACCCCCTCATTTTTGATCTGGAGGTGCCTTTGGGTCTAAAATGAGTCTCTTGCAGACAGCATATCGATGGGTCTTGCTTTTTTATCCAATCTGATACCCTGTGTCTTTTGATTGAAGCATTTATCCCATTTACATTCAGAATAACTTGAAAGATATGAATTTAGTGTCATTGTATTACCTGTAAAGTCACTGTTTCTGTGTATTGTCTCTGTTCCTTTCTGGTCTATGTTACTTTCGGGCTCTCTCTTCGCAGGGCTGGTGTAGTGATCACAAATTCTTTTAGTTTCTGTTTATCCTGGAAGCTTTTTATCTCTCCTTCTATTTTGAATGACATCCTTGCTGGATAAAGTATTCTTGGCTACATATTTTTCTCATTTAGCACCCTGATTATATCATGCCATCCTTTCTGGCCTGCCAGGCCTCTGTGGATAGGTCTGCTGCCAGTCTAATATTTCTACCCTTGTAGGTTATGGACCTCTTGTCCTGAGCTGCTGTCAGGATTTTCTCTTTGTCTCTGAGATTTACAAGTTTCACTATTATATATCCAGGTGTTGACCTATTTCTATTGATTTTGAGGGGGTTCTCTGTGCCTCCTGGACTTGAATGCCTGCTTCCTTCCCCAGATTAGGGAAGTTGTCTGCTATAATTTGCTCCAATATATCTTCTGCCCCATCTCTCTCTTTCCCTGTCTTCTGGCATCCCAATTATTCTAATATTGTTTCACTTTAGCATATCACTTATCTCTCCAATTCTCCCCTTGTGATCCAGTAGTTGCTTCTCTTATCTTCTTCTTAGCTTTGTTATTCTCCATCATTTTGTCTTCTATATCACTAATTGTCTCTTCTGCCTCATTTATCCTAGCAGAGCCTCCATTTTTTATTGCGTCTCTTTAATAGCCTTTTTGATTTTGACTTGATTAGCTTTTAGTTCTTTTATTTCTCCAGAAAGGGATTCTCTAGTGTCTTCTATGCTTTTTTTCAAGCCCAGCTAGTATCTTTATAATCGTTATTCTGAACTTTAGTTCCAACATCTTACTTATGTCCATACTGATTAGGTCCCTGGCAGTCAGTACTGCCTCTTGTTCTCCTTTTTGAGGTGAGTTTTTCCATCTCATCATTCTGTCCAGAGAAGAATAGATGAATGAGAGAACAAAATATACACTAAAGAAATCAGAAAAGATCCAAAACTGAAAAAAAGTAAATAAAAATTAAAACAACAACAACAACAAAAAGAGAATATAATCAGACAGGTGAACAGAACAGAGTAATCCACTGGATCCTGTGTGTATTTTGGTCTGTTAGAAAACTAGATCCTAAAATTGTAAAGAAAGAAAAACTTATATATGTACAAAAATAAAATTAAATACATTGAAAGGATAGAACGTAACTGGAAAAAAATGAAAATTAAAAGGCAAAAAAAAAAAAGGAATATAGACAGTTGAACAAAACAGAGAAATATACTATATCCTGAGTGCATTTTGGTCAATTTGTTAGAAGAACCTACATCCCAAAATTGTAAGGAAAGAAATACTTATATATATATATACATATATATATATAATTAAGTACAACTATATATATATAATACAATGACAGGATAGAATGTAACGGTAAAGACGAAAATTAAAAAATACTTTAACAAAAAAAGAAGAGGGAGAACATGATTAGACAGGTGAAGAGAACAGAGCAATACACTAGATTCTGGGTGTATTTTGGTCTGTTTGTTAGAAGAAACTGCATACCAAAATTGTAAAGAAAGAAAAACATATATATATAAAAATAAATACAATGAAAGGATGGAATGTAAGTGTAAAAGTGAAAATTAAAAAAGATTTTTAAAAAAGAGTTGATAAAATAAGAAATTGGTTGAAAAAGGAAAGAGAAAAAATTAAAATTGAAAGAGTGAAGAATTGTAGGAAAAAAACATGAATTCTATATACTATTTTCCCCTAGTGCTGGAGTTTTACAGTTCTCTATGACCAGTAAAGTTGGTCTTAGCTGGATGTTCTTGCTGATCTTCTGGGGAGGGGCCTGTTGTGCTGATTCTCCGGTGTCTTTGCCCCAGGCAGAAATGCAACCCCCTTGCCAGGGGGCCAGGTTAAATCAGCTACTCCAGATTGCTCTATGTCTTTTGCTCCCTGAAGGCTTTCCTAGATGCTTTAGAGGATGAGAATGAAAATGGCAGCCTCCCAGTCTCCAGCCCTGGAGATGAGAGCTCAGGGCCCCACTCCTCAGTGTGCCCTCAGGGAAAAGCAGTCAATCGCTCCTGTCTTCCTGGTTTCTGTCTGCACTCTGTGCTCACCCAGCCTTTGACAGAGCATTTTTATTTCAGGTAGGCGATCTTGTTTCAAGTCTCCAAACCCTGCAAATTCCTGCAGCGCACACTTGCGCCACTCCTCCTGGGGGAGGAAGGGGAGGGGTTCGCCAGGGTTCTGCCACTTGCTGGGCCCCTGCTTGGAGAGCAGTCACCCAACCACAGGGCATTTTGTGGTATATGGCAACCCTGAGCTACGAGACCACTCCTGGGCTTGCTCATTGCAGCAGGCTTCCCCGCTCTGATGCCTGGGAACTCTGCCGCACTCAGGCACCCCTGGTCTTCTTGTTACCCTGGGGATTCTAAGACCACACTGTCCCACCTGGGGATTCTGCCCCCATTTCGCCACCTGAGTGCCTTTCAGGCAGGGACGTCCCTCACTGGAGCAGAATTCTAAAAGTCCTGATTTTGCGCTTCACTGCTGTATCCCTTTCCTGTGGTGGCTGATGGAGGCTCCCTTCCTCCACCCCCCACCCCTGGTTTATCTTCCCACATATCACCTCAGATTCACTTCTCTGAACCTCCTTGCAGAAAGTGATCACTTTTCTATTTGTAGAAAGTGATCGCTTTTCTATTTGTAGAAGCTATTCTTTTAGATCTCTGGTTGAGTTCACAGGTGTTCAGAATGATTTGAGAGCTATCTAGCTGAATTCCTGGGGCCAGACAAAACTAAGGTCTCCTACTCCTCCACCACCTTGGACTATCTCCCAGCAATCTGCTTCTGATGTCAAACTGCAAAGCTTCAAGCAAAGTACTTGGTGGTGTCCCCATCATAATAAGAAACGTTATCATCAATTTAAGAAAAACTTATCTTTTAAGGTTTTTTGCCAATATTCCTAGTAAGAACTTTTAACACAGTCATTTCATTATAAGCATTTCTCTCACTATGTTAGGAGGTTTAGAAAAAAATAAGTACATGGGACTTTGTCTTACACTGGCAACATTTATCTTCTTACAAAGTACAAGAATGGTATGTCTTTCAGCTTCAGTAGAAGACTTCCTCAATTTGCAAATTTGTCCCCATCTTTACTTTGAGAAATAGTATTAACTGATACATTCACGAAGGTAAACATACATCTTTAGTTTTTAATTTTTTTTTTACTAGAGCATGGAGGACATATTCACTGCATGGTGAAAAATTAAATATGGTATATTCTGAGGGATTCTGCCAAAATGTCAGTCCCTTCTTAATGTTTCAATGGTCTTCTCAATGTTTAGTAATTTCATTAGTATGGTCTTCTTTAACCTTGCCTTACTTATTACCTGTTGTTAAAGGGTACTAAAGTAATCTATCAGTTTGACAGAAGTTTTTTTATTTCTTATTTTGAATATGTCCAATTTCTATCAGTCTCATTGAGTTTGGTTTCCATTCAGAAGTTAGTGAGTCTAAATTAAATAACACTAAGTCAAGTCATGTCTATTTTTATTGGCTCATAGAAAAATAGAGTTGGAAGGAGGCTTAAAGGACAGCAATGGCTGTCCCCAAAACAGGAATTTCCTCTTCAGCTTTTCTAGTAAATGGTCATCAAGACTCTATTTGAACATGACCAGACATGAGGAACTTTGTATGGTGGACACGGTGATGTGCTACCAGCCACTCTTCAATGGATGACTTGTTGTCCAGCTGCCAGAGGGCTAATAGTAAACAGCCCTCTCCAAGGATTGTCTCAGCTGCATAGAGCTGCCTTGACCAGTGCCCATTTCAGGATACCCACAGTCAATGACAGATATAGGATTAAGAAGGCCTAACTATCCTGCCCATCTGAAAACAATTCTGAAGGGCCCCAGGCTTCCATTTCAGTTCAACTTCTCAGGCAAAGTCCTTTTTAATTTCCCTGCTTTCCAAGAGCACTTTTCTATTTTATAATTTTTTTAATTTGAATATAATTGACATACAATGTTACATTATTTTGGATATACAATATAGTGATTTAACAAGTTTCAACATTATGCTATGCTCACCACAAGTGTAGCTCCTATCTGCCACCATACAATACTATTACAATATCATTGACTATATTCCCTATGCTGTGCCTTTTATTCCTGTCTTATTCATTCTTTAACTGGAAGCTTGTATCTCCCACACTCCTTCACCCATATTTCCCATTCCCCTACCCCCCCTTCCCTCTGGCAACCATCAGTTTGTTCTCTGTATTTATAGGTCTGTTTCTGCTTTTGTTTGCTTATTCATTTGTTTTGTTTTGTTTTAGATTCCACATATGAGTGAAATATATGGTATTTGTCTTTCTCAATCTGACTTATTTCACTTAGCGTAATACCCTCTAGGTCCATCCATGTTGTCACAAATGGCAAGATCTTATCCTTTTGTATGGCTGCATAATATTCCAGTGTGTGTGTGTGTGTGTATGTGTGTGTGTGTGTGACATCTTCTTTATCCATTCATCTATTGATGGACACTTAGGTTGCTTCCACATCTTGGCTATTGTAAATAACACTGCAATAAATATAAGAATACATATATCTTTTTGAATTAGTGTTTTCGTTTTCTTTGGGTAAATACCCAGTAGTGGAATTATTGAATCTTATGGTATTTCTATTTTTAATTTTTTGAGGGAACTCCAAATTGTTTTCCATAGTGACTGTACCAACTTACATTCCCACCAACAGTGCATGACTAAGGGGTTAATATGAAAATATATAAAGAACTTACACAATTCAATACCAAAAAATAATCCCAAAAAAATGGGCAGAGGACCCAAATAGACATTTTTCCAAAAGCACTTTTCAATAAATTCCCTGCACACTAAACCCTGTCTCAGAGACTGCTTCAAGGGACCCCTATCTGCAAAGCTACCTTTGCATATAGCCTCATCCATCATTGGCTTTGTTTCAATCCTATTGAACCCAAAAATATACCTCTTGCATTTTCACTTAGAGAATCTTTTCCTGAGGCACCTGGGTGACTCAGTTGGTTGAGCATCCGACTCTTGATTTCAGCTCAGGTCATGATCTCAGGGTCATGAGATCAAGCTCCACATCGGGCTCATGCACTGGGCATGGAGCCTGCTTAAGATTCTCTCTCTGTCCCTCCCCTCTCTCTCTCTAAGAAAAAGAAAGAAAGAAAGAAAGAAAGAAAGAAAGAAAGAAAGAAAGAAAGAAAGAAAAAAAGAAAGGAAAAAGAAAACCTTCTGTCTTCAGAAACAACATAAATAGGAAGAATATTCAGTTGTTTGAAAATTCCTTTAAATATTTGACATTGGGGATGCCTGGGTGGCTCAGTCAGTTAAGCGTCTGCCTTCAGCTCAGGTCATGATCCCAGGATCCTGGGATCGAGTCCCACATCGGGCTCCCTGCTCCGCAGGGAGCTTGCTTCTCCCTCTGCCTCTGCCTCTCTCTCTGTCTCTCATGAATAAATAAATAAAATCTTTAAAAAAAAATTAAAAAAATATTTGACTTTGTTGGAATTTCTCGAAACATAAAGAAATAATCAATATTATGACAATATAACTACATCAATATTTATGTCAACATATAAGTTGCAATTCTTTCTCTAAATATTAAAAAAAGAAATTTACTACAATGGAATATTATTCAGCCATAAAAAGAATGAAACTTTGCCATTTGCTTAAACATGGGTAGACCTTGAGGCATTATGCTAAGTAACATAAATCAGAAAGAGAAAGACAAATACTGTATGATCTCCCTTAAATGTGGAATCTAAAAAAGAAAAAGAAAAAACAAAAACCAAGCTCATTGATATAGAAAATAAATAAGAAATCTGAAAACACTTCCTACATCATTCTCTACTTGCCACTATCTTGAAATATGAAGATACATACTAAAAAACAAAAAACAAAAAAAACTCTTCTGTGTGATAATTTTACATAGATTTCTCCTCTCTAAAATATGCCTTAATCTTCCCTTCTAAATACATGTATTTTCCCTTCATATTAAACAATTTTCTCTAAATTTACAGATCTAGGTTTAAAATCTAATGACATACTTGCCAGTCATGTGGTCCTTGGCAAGTTTTTCAAACTCTGAGTCCCTATTTTCTAATCCTAAAAATGTAAAAATACAGCCTAGAAGTGTGTTTTGAGAAATAAATAATCTATCCATGTAAACTGACACAGTGGTTAAGAGCACTGGAGTCAGATGTCTGCATTTTAAATCCAATAAAGTTACTTAACTTTGTAAGAAATCATTTTTCCCATACATAGATTGGAGATAATAATAGCACTTCTTTTATGGCTATGGCTACAAATTTTATATTTATATAAATGAAATAATCCACATAAATAATTTAGTATAATGACTGCTTAACTATTATTAGCTGCTATTATTTTTAAGAACCTGGAATACAACAGACAATAATTGTTGGTGCTATCACTCTCCTCTCTATCACCAACCACTATATCTTTTACCTTTAACTATTCTCTATGGAAAGTACATATGTCCTTTAACTATCTTGTTCTTAACAACAGTGATGGGTAAGGGACACATGTCTATGTTTTCTTGGCAAATAACCCTAAAACCTTAATTTAAAACCTCTTTAATGCTTTAGTCTGATTTTTTAGGATCTTTCTGAGGATTTTTTTTGAAAACTTCATCCAGTTTAACACCATCCACTAGTGCTAAATGAAACCCAAGGTAGATGGATAAACAAATGTATTTAATATTTATTGCCTTAGGCAATTTTTCACATAGGCAGCCCATGTAATATTTCATTTAGCATAACCTTGAACTATCTCTTTTTACCCAAAGGGTAAGTTTTCTTGAATAGATATAATTTTTATTTTATTTTTTTAAAAGATTTTATTTACTTATTTGACAGAGACACAGCAAGAAAGGGAACACAAGCAGGGGGAATGGGAGAGGGAGAAGCAGGCTTCCCGCTGAGCAGGGAGCCCAATGTGGGGCTCGATCCCAGGACCCTGGGATCATGACCTGAGCCAAAGGCAGATGCTTAACAACTGAGCCACCCAGGCGCCCCTTGAATAGATATAATTTTTAAAGAATATAAGCATATTACTATATACTCAAACAGCATGAATGGGATTTAGGAGGGAAAAGGAAGCCTCTGTGATCCAACATAATCTTACATGGCTCATCAGAGCTTCTACTGTGTCATTTTCTTTAACTCATACTCATTAAAGTTGCTATTTTCTTCCTTAATGAACTACTCTTACACAAAATTCCATAACCAGTCATGTACTTTTAAAAATATGTCTTGTTATCAAGGCACAGGTTTACAAAAAGACAGTTATTCAGTGTTAGTACTTTAATCCCAATCTGACACAAACCCTAAATCTTCTATTAGTCAATATATTTTCATTATTCTTGGCAGACCACTAAGCACTATAAAAATAAGTCAAATACCACTTTTGTTTTAAAGATTTTTTTTTTTTTTTTTTTTGAGAGAGAGCGTGTGTGACCCTCATAGGGTGAGGGGAGGGGAGGGGCAGAGGGAGAGAGAGAATCTTAAGCAGGCTCCATGCCCAGCATTGAGCCAGAGGTGGTGCTCCATCTCATGACCCTGAGATTGTGACCTGAGCAGAAATCAAGAGTCGGCCGCTTAACTGACTGAGCCACTCAGGTGCCCCACAAATACCACTTATTAATTCTACTTCAATTCAATAATGTTCGACTTCACAAATTTTCTTTAAAACTAAGAAAGGTGATTCTGAATTAAAATAAAAATTTTCATTTTCCCATCATGCCAAAATGTTTCAAATATTCTTGTGCTAAATGACAGAACATTAATTTTAGAGTGACAAATACCGCCACAAACTTCATTATGCTAATACTAATTAAAATTTCTAACTTAGGGTAAAGTCAGATCAATTCATTCAGAAATAGAGGCAGCTATTGTTATTGAGCATGGCATAATGGAGATAGATTAATCAAACCTACATCTATACATGCATAGACTCTAACTCTAGCTTCTAGATGCTTCAGTTTCCCAATTTATCAATAAGAAACAATATTCTTCCTCCTGACAAATTTGCAAGTTTGCTTTGAAAATGAACCATTTCCATCAATTGTGAAATTAAAATTCCTCAACTAACAGAACTACAAAAAATAAATCTTGAGTTTGGGAAAAATACTTTAAATAGGAAGGAAATATAAATGTGGAACTGCAAGGAGAAATAAGGCTGCTATTATATTTGGAGACTTCAACGTCCTTCTTTCAGTAGGAATACTTCAGATGGAATGCTGAGTGCAACAAAAAACCTAACTGTACTTATTACAGATGTATAAGGCAACCTCACAGAAAGGAGTAGGAAAAAGGTACTGACCTCAGTACATTTGGAAATGAATAGAATCTGTAAAACTAAAGTCAAAGGAACTGCACATAAGCGTTGCACTCTAATTGGTAAAGCTGGATGTACAGATTAACAATTCTGACACTGCACACATGTATACTGCAAGTGAGTGATTAGGTAAGTGGATGGCAGTGGGTGGGAGCCAGATTTCTCACTACCGGAGTGGAAATTCACAGACAAGGGGAAGAGGCTATAATGATCCATGTAATAATGCATTAGAGTTGGAGACATTAATAAGAACTCGTATTTTACTGTTTACATATAGAAATACGTGTGTGTCTGTGTACGTGGGTTAGTATATACACATACATTTATATACTCTGTCAGCTGAGGGGGCCTAGGAGCAACGGCATCCTAGTAGCAACAAGAATACCTAAGGCCCAGGGGAGCCTGGGTCACTCAGTCAGTTGAGTGTCTGACTCTTGTTTTTGGCTCAGGTCATGATCTCACGGTCTTGAGATGGAGCCCTGCATCAGGTGTTCGCATCCAGCATGAAGTCTGCTTGTCCATCTCCCTCTGCTCCTCCCACTGCTTGTGCGCTTGTACACTTGCTCTCTCTGAAGTAAATAAATAAATAAAATCTTAAAAAAAAAAAAAAAGAAAAGAATACCTAAGGCCCAGATCTTGGTTTAATACCATTTTTCAGTAAAAGGAACCACAGAAATGGCTAATTCTAGGCCTGGAGCAGGAAATATACAAGGTGAGCTCTTGTAGTGACAGAAAGTAAATTCCTATGGAGTATTCCCAAAAAAGGCAAACCATAATGATGGGAATATGTCAAACAGGCACAAGAACTAACTGAAAGAGATTCCAGTGGCCAAAGTGGAACAAGTTGAATAACAAAATTAAGTAGTATTGGATTATAGCCCAAGTATATAACCAATATCATGAGTCCATATTGATATAAATAAACGGTTAAATTAATCAATGGAGAAAAGACAAATCTCCCTTCCAGAAGAATTCTAAATAAATTTATATAGATAACTCCACCCTACAGGAGGGGAAGGAAAACTCCTGGCTCCTTAAGTATAGGCTGCCCATAGTAACTTCCTTGAGAAGAGTACAGTATGCAAAGGGAAAGAAAAGAGTAAGTTTAATGTAGAGAAACCTAAAAACCACTATTTCAGCCAGGTGATGAAGGTCAACATCAACAGTCATAAATCATGTTGACAGTATACAACCTTGATATAATGTCATGAAAATGACACTTTACCTGTGTGATTTTCCTCCTGAAAACCCACAACCCAGCTAATTTGGAGGAAAAGTTCAGAACAATTCGAACAAAGGGACATCCTACAATATACCTGACCAGTACTCATGAAAATAGCCAATGTCATTGAAAATAAAGCAAGTCTGAGAAACTGTCACAGCCAAGAGGAGCCTAAGAAGACATAACAAATAAATGTAATGTGATAACCTGAATGGGTTATCCCTAAAGCAGGAAAAAAAAAAGTCATTTAATAAGGGATAAATGACATCTAAATGACCTGCTACTTTAATTACAATCAACAGACCCATGAAGCAAATCGTAATAACCAAACTGAGCTCAAAGTATGTACTGAGCCTTATGCCTTCACTGTTTAACAAAGAAAGCATGAAAATAAACCAACTAAGTATTCAATTCATGGGAAAAGAAAAACCTAAAAATTGGAAATATAAGGAAAACAAGAGGGGAGAAGTAAAGTCTTAAATATATATTTTTTTTAAATCCATGAGTAACAAAAGAAAAAAACAGATCTGGCAAATAACCTAAATTTTATTTAGAACATGAACCAGACATACCTCCAACAACTTGATTTACTTTAGTTTTGATTTGTAAAGAAAAACACTGGTATCCATAAGCAGAAGAAGAAATGGAATATAACAGATAAAATTGTATTATTTTGCATTATAACAGGCAGACTGAGGGAACATGAAGCAATTTTAGATACAGACCCTGCAATGCATGACTTTATAAGTCAGCCCAGCAAGTATACAAATAACTTGTAGGTGAGACAACATTCATTAAGTATCACATGAATACTTATACCACAGCTGTAAGTAGAGTCAGCTATATACAGGAGGAGAAACAGGATATTTTAGTAACAGGAAAGCTGCACAAGGAGAAAGTTTCCAGAAGCAATGGATAATCAGTAAACCAAGCCACAGTGACATCAGGCAGATTGGATTCAGCATAGATGGAAAACCAGAGGGTCCCTTTCTGTGCTACAGTCTATGAAACAGATACCAATTAAAAAGTGGCTGGATGCCCAAGGTTTGTCAACAAAATAGTAGGTCAATTTTCAAAAGATAGAGGAAGAGAAAGGGAAAGGACAGATGAAGAAAGACTAAGAAGGAAGTAGAACAAATACAATCTGGGTCCTTCTGAGGAGGCATCATCACAATAATTCCATTCCGTGAGCTTTCAGAGACTCATCATTTTAGGACTGATGAGTACCTCTGAATCCCCTCATTTTACACATGGGAAACATGTTCCTAGATGAGGAACAAAGAAAGTCACACATTTAAGAAGAAACTCCAGACTCCAGATTTACAGTACAGTTATTATTCCCTGATACAATATAACCTCCTATTTACTCCAACAAAAGATACGATACAAAGTAATGCTCCATTATTTTTCACTATTTTTTTCACTTCTTTATGATATTTTTATTTTTGTATATCTTGAGCAGCACCTACATTGCTGAGGGGTAAGAGAAGAAAGGAAAAGAAAAAAGGAAGCTATCTCCAAACTCCATTTGGTTCAATTTCTACAGGGCTTTTTCTGCGGAACCCAAGACACTGAGAGTCTCGAATAGAAAAAGTCCGACAAAGTGCTATCCTATAGGGACTTCAGCACATCCATCCTGATTCTTATTCAAATGTGTAAATCTCCTCAAAGCCCCCAGTAACAGAATGTAAATACCGTTTTTGTCTTTCAATACAAGAGCAAGACACAATTTAAAGTTCTTTGTAATACTCCTAGCATCCTAGTCCCCAGGCCTCTGAGAGCACTTAAGGACACAAACCTGCCACCGGCAATGTTGCGCAGTTCAATTAAGCTGGAAATAGGAAGTAATTCTAAGAGTCTGAATAGGTTCTTGATGAAAATATTGGTTAGGAAAATGATTGTGCCCTCATGCCTATCCAGCACATCTGGTAGGAAAGGACTGCTACTTTATTTGCATTCCATGAACAATTAAAAAAGTAATTTGCAGTTTGGAACAAACAAAGAAATGTGAAACAGCAGTTGACTGACTGAAAGCTTCCCCATTAAAGAGTAAAATTGACTAAATTACTTTAAAGTACATTTTTCCTGTAAAAGCTTCATTAATTTGAGTTCTATTACTCTATGATTTATCCTGGTTTGATATTTATCTTTGCAGTAAATAATTTTGCAGAAATTATTTTAGTGGTGGAGGGAACTGTACCCTAGAGAAAAGGGTTAAAAGACATGAAAGAAGAAAGTTGACAAGTCATGCCACAAACAACAGAGGGAAAACAGGGGTGAAAGTTACCAAAGC
The DNA here is from genome assembly GCF_964656455.1 of Halichoerus grypus. Taxonomy (NCBI): domain Eukaryota; kingdom Metazoa; phylum Chordata; class Mammalia; order Carnivora; family Phocidae; genus Halichoerus; species Halichoerus grypus. The sequence continues at coordinate 77,927,798 of NC_135720.1, read as the reverse complement.
TCTTTTTGCAGGAAGGTCAGGAGGTGTGAGCAGAGGATTTGCTAATAGTCCAGGCAGATAAGCATGCTGCAAAGCCTATGTAGCAAAGCCTATGTACATCATCAATGGTGTTTCCTAGAGGACTGAACAGACTGGAGATCTGGTCCTTAGGTAAGAGTGCCTTGTATATGAAGATGTACTATCGTTCAGGCACAAGACTGATAGGGCATATACAGATTCAGATTTTGTTGACCTAAAGAACTACATTTTCCTTAGGAAATTTCTGACCTAATATTTAGTACATTTCATTTCTAATTGCTAAGTAAAGTTACATTGAGATAATTCTGCTTAAAAGTGTCAGGAACTCAATTTCAGACATGCTCATGTGTTCTAGAAGCAGTGGCTACATTCTAAGTATCTGTAGATCAGGAAATAAGTTGAGAAGGAGGCAAGTTTGTTAGGAACAGGGTTTAACCCTATAGTAATGAACATAGAAAAGTATAACCTGCTTAGTTATAATATAGTGTGCGCTCTTATTTTCAATATTTCCCCTGAATCTGAGATTCCTTTTCCATTAACTAATCTAGGGAGAACAATCACAAGATCTGTATACCACAATCTATACCCCCTTCTAACCCATTTGCAGACATTACTAATTAGTCACAGAGCCTCAGGCAGGACTCAGCTTCATCCTAGCATTCAACTGATAAGAGCTGACTTGAGAGTCAAAGAAATCAGCTTCCCACCTGTGATCTCTTTGGTTATGTTCTGAGATACCCTACTCAAAGGTTAGTAATTAGTAAAAAAAAAAAAAAAAAAAAGAAAAGAAAAGAAAGAAAAAGTTAGTAATTAGTAATTGCACTCAGTCCAAATACTCAGCACTGAAAAATAAAAGTGAAACTGGAAAAGTTTAGAGAACTACAAAACCCTCTTTAAAATTGCTATGAGACTTCTCAGAGTGAAAAGTTCTATTTTTTTTTTTTGAGAAGTTCTATTTTAAATTCAGTTTTTCTGTAATAAACTGAAGTTGTATGGTGTTTTATAACCTTCAGCGACCTTCCACATACAGATTTTTAAATTTGATTCTTATTGCAACTCTGTCTGATAAGAGGGGGACAGAATTAAACAAAAGCAAGAAATGGACAGAAGATAAGAAATGGAGGCTCTAGTAATTTCGCTTTGAGGATTTTAAAAGGCAAAAGTATTTCTGTTCCCAGGGAGGGGCTTGTAATTTCTCTTCTTCTCAGTTTAGCAATAAATGTACTCTTCGACCTGTTTTATTTAAGTGGACCTGTCATACCCATGGTTTTTCTTTGCATTTCTAACTGTATTTCTGAGGCTAAGAATAAAATTGAAATCACAACTGTTCCAAAACTTGATCTTAGAAACGTAAACAATGACCAAATTAATATGTTTGAAGAATACTTCTACTTTCACACACTTTTTCTCTAGAGAAAATCAGATACATTTTTCCTAAATCTAATACATTTCAGAGCAAGTGATCTTAAGTACAGGTGATTAAACCAGACCTTTGTTACCATAGATTGACATCAAAGACATCTTTGTCCTCTAGTAGCAAAAAAAAAAAAAAAAAAGAATCAGTCTGAATACTGAGATCCTTTCAAAATTTCAATTCCCCCCTGCTCCAGTTACCTAGTATAGAGAATATATACCAATTGATCCTGTGGGCTCCTTATAACTTGGTTTTTGATTGCTAAACTTGCTATTTGTATATACAACTATGATATCCTTTACTATGATGATTCAAATTATTTATGATCCAAAAAGAAATCAAGTCCCAACTCAGCATAAACAAAAACCTAGTACAGAAAACCCCACAGATTCAATCAAATCAATTTTCTCTCATTTTAAGATGTACCTTACTCTGGATACATATTTTCTTATACTCTATATAAGTCTTCCAGGATTTTTTTATTATGAATTATTGCCAGCAAAAATGCAAACTCATGAAATCCAGTTCATAGAAATGCTAGTTACATTAAACAAATTGATCTCACTCCACTCAAAGTGCCTACCTTATTTTTCTGTGTCTTCACTTTAGTACTTCTTAGATTTGAGAGATTAATAACGAAGTTGGAAATGCAGTTCCTGGGAAATGTTTCCATGTCATTGCGTTTTTATTCACAAACCGTTGGGGGTAGGAAGCCTAGAGCCAGAAGGAGGATGTGACCATGCTGTCATTTAATGATGAGTGAAAACAATTCAGAAATGTTTCCTTTTTTTAAAAATTTTATTTTTATTATGTTATGTTAGTCACCATACAGCACATCACTAGTTTTTGATGTAGTGTTCCATGATTCATTGTTTTCGTATAACACCCGCTGCTCCATGCAGTACATGCCCTCCTTAATACCCGTCACCAGGCTAACCCATCGCCCCACCCCATTCCCCTCTAAAATCCTCAGTTTGTTTCTCAGAGTCCATAGTCTCTCATGGTTCGTCTCCCCCTCCGATTCCCCCCCTTCATTTTTCCCTTCCTTCTCCTAATGTCCTCCATGCTATTCCTTATGTTCCACAAATAAGTGAAACCCTATGATAATTGACTTTCTCTGCTTGACTTATTTCACTTAGCATAATCTCCTCCAGTCCCATCCATGTTGATGTAAAAGTTGGGTATTCATCCTTTCTGATGGCTGAGTAATATTCCATTGTATATATGGACCACATCTTCTTTATCCATTCATCTGTTGACAGAAATGTTTCCTTTTAAACACTGATGGGGGCAGGGGAGATGTAGTCAGAGAAGTAAGCACCCATGCTGACTATTGACAAATTTACCTTCCTGGCACATTAAAATGCCCACCTAATACTAAACGCTGCTCACAAACTTCACTACTTTCCAACATTCAGTTAATGTGAGATGGAACTAAAGGAGAATAAAATGTTTTTATTTGTGAAAGTGGATACTTCCTCAGTAAACACCAGGAAAATTTAGTTGTACTGTTTAGTTGTACTGTTTTCATCATTAATCTAATATTTATTCACTGATATGGGGAATTCCTTAGTAGGATAAATAAGACATTATTTTCCAAGATTTATTCATTTGGTAAGTTTTTCAAAACATTTTATAGCAACAAACTTTCTGTGTTGGCAAAACTGAAGAGAAATAGAGCTGGCAAAAGCCCACTCATTATTTGGGAGTTTTGTGGACACAATGCTTGGACTTCTGGCTTCAACTCTTTTTTTTTTTTTTTTTTCTTTTTTGGCTTTTCATGGAAGTATTTATTCTATTCACATTTAATTTATTGATATATCAATATCAAACATCTTACTATTTGCTCTCTTTTTACTAACTTAACTATATTACTTTTTCTTTTTTTATTTTATTTTAATTCCAGTATGGTTAACATACAGTGTTAACTAGTTTCAGGGTACAATATAGTGATTCAACAGTTTTGTATATTCCTTAGTGCTCATCAAGATAAGTGTACTCTTAATCCCCTCCACCAATTTCACCCATCCTCCCCACCTCCCCTGTGGTAACCATCTGTTTGTTCTCTATAGTTAAGAGTCTGTTTTTGATTCTTCTCTTTCTCTTTGCTTTGTTCATTTGTTTTGTTTCTTAAATTCTACATATGAGTGAAATTATACGGTATTTGTCTTTCTCTGACTGACTTATTTCTCATAGCATTATACTTTCTAGGTCCATCCATGTTGTTGCAAATGGCAAGATTTCATTCTTTTTTATGGCTGGATAATATTCCATTATATATATACATATATATGTATATATATACCACTTCTTCCTTTTCATTCCTCAGTTGATTGACACTGAGCTGCTTCCATAATTTGACTATTGTAAATAATACTGTAATAAACAGAGAGATGCATATATGCCTTCAAATTAATGTTTTCGTATTCTTTGGGTAAACACCCAGTAGTGCAATTACTGGATCATAGGAGGGTTCTATTTTTAATTTTTTGAGGAACCTCCAAACTGTCTTCCACAGTGGCTCCACCAGTTTGCATTGCCACCAACAGCCCATGGGGGTCATTTCCCTACACATCCTCACCAACAATTGTTCCTTCTTCTGTTTTTTTATTTTAGTCATTCTGACAGGTGTGAGGTGACATCTAATTGTGGTTTTGATTTGCATTTCCCCGATGATGAATGATGTTCAGCATTTTTTCATGTGTCTGTTGGCCATCTGTATATGTTCTTCAGAGAAATGTCTGTTCATGTCTTCTGTCCATTTATTAATTGGATTATTTGTTCTTTTGGTGTTGAGTTCTTTATATATTTTAGATATTAACCCTTTATCAGACGTCATTTGCAAATATATTTCCCCATTCAGTTTTTTTTTTTTTTTAAAGATTTTTTATTTATTTATCTGAGAGAGAGAATGGGAGACAGAGAGCATGAGAGGGGGAGGATCAGAGGGAGAAGCAGACTCCCCACCGAGCAGGGAGTCCGATGCGGGACTCGATCCCGGGACTCCAGGATCATGACCTGAGCCGAAGGCAGTCGCTTAACCAACTGAGCCACCCAGGCGCCCTATTTCCCCATTCAGTTTTATGTTTCCTTTGCTATGCAGAAGCTTTTTATTTTGATGAAGTCCCAATCATTTATTTTTGCCTTTTCCCTTGCCTCAGGAGACAGGTCTAGAAAAATGTTGCTATGACTGATGTCAGAGAAATTACTGCCTGTGTTCTCTGCTAGGATTTTTGTTTCAGGTCTCACTTTTAGGTCCCTAATCCAGTCTGAGTTTAGTTTTGTATATGGTGTAAGAAAATGGTCCAGTTTCATTCTTTTGCATGTAACTGTCCAGTTTTCTCAAAACCATTTGTTGAAGAGGCTGTCTTTTTCCCATTGCATATTCTTGCCTCTTTTGTTGAAGATTCATTAACCATATAATTACGGGCTTGTTTCTGGGCTTTCTATCCTGTTCCATTGATCTATGTGTCTATTTTTGTGCCAGTACCATACTATTTTGATTACTACATCTTTGTAGTGTAACTTGAAATCTGGAATTGTGACACCTCCAGCTTTTTCTTTTCCAAGATTGCTTTGACTATTCAAGGTCTTTTGTGGTTCCATACAAATTTTAGGATTGTTCTAGTTCTGTGAAAAATGCTGCTGGAATTTTGATAGGGATCACATTAAATCTGCAATTTGCTTTGGGTAATGGACATTTCAACAATATTTGTTCTTCTAATCCATGAGCATGGAATTTGTTTGTGTCGTCTTCAATTTCTTTCATCAATGTTTTATAGTTTTCTGAGTACAGATCTTTCACCCCTTTGGTTAAGTTTATTCCTAGGTATTTTACTCTTTTTGATGCAATTGTAAATGGGATTGTTTTCTTAATTTCTCTTTCTGCTACTTCATTATTAGTGTATAGAAATGCAACAGATTTCTGGATATTGATTTTGTATCCTGCAACCTTACTGAATTCATTTATCAGTTCTAGTAGTTTTTTGGTGGAGTCTTTAGTGTTTTCCATATATAGTATCATGTCATCTGTAAATAGTGAGTTTTACTTCTTCCTTACCAATTTGGATGCCTTTTATTCCTTTTTCTTGTCTGATTGCTGTGGCTAGGACTTCCAGTACTATGCTGAATAAAAGCCGTGAGAGAGGACATCCTTGTCTTGTTCCTGACCTCAGTTCTTTACCACGGAGTATGATGTTAGCTCTGGGTTTTCATATAAGGCTTTATTATTTAGGTATGTTTCCTCTAAACCTACTTTGTTGAGGATTTTTATCATGAATGGATGTTGCAATTTGTCAAATTCCTGGCTTCAACTCTTACTACCTATGTGACCTTGGGCAGTCCTTTAATATTTCCAAAGTTCTAGTTTTTCACCTACAAATGGAAATTATATTCTTCTCTCTTAGAATTGTGCTAAGTGCTAGCACATAGTTGCCCTTGGGGAACAGAGGGAGGAGAACTAATACAGTGTGGGCAAATGATGTTAAAAGAAAATCCTGGTTTCAATTTCATCCAATTCAAAATTTTTCTAACAGTAGGTACAAAAGCTACAGGCTCTAGGGATCCCAGTCCTATTCATAAGCAAGCCTTACTGCTGAGAGGAGAGATTAGGGAGTGGGGTTTAGGATGGTAAAAGTGAAATGGAGAAAAAAAATCAGTAGTTTGTTAGTTTGTCTATTTTGCATAAATTTCCATGCAGTCAATTCAAAGGTCCTTAACTTCAAATGTATATAATGTACTCATTCATGCTGTAAAGACTCAAAATTCAAGCCACAGCCTGAAAACATGAATAACATCCAATCATACATCAATGAAGGGGAAAAATTTCTGAGATTGGAGTTGAAGCAGAAAGCAGTGTGCTTGAATGCCCTTTATTCTGTGTGCCACTGAGGCCTGAGTCTATAATGCAAGGATCTTCAAGAACACAGCTGCCTGATGACAATCATCTACATTGACTGTGTTACATGCATTGGAAGGTAACAGGTACCACAACGCCACAGAGTGCCCAGTAGATTTCCTGATGCCTCACTGGTGTAAAGGGTCATGGATAATAGTTTCTACTCTTTGGAAGTTGATTCCTTTTTTAATTGAGAAAAAAACAGCATTTGAATAAAACATTTCAGTATGTAAAACCTAATTTGTCCAGAACAGTCCCTGGGCTCAAAGCCTTAGCCAAATGACTAGGCAAACAGAGAACAGCCCTCTACTTTGCATCCCAGAATCCCCCTTAGGTACAGATAACCCAACATGGGTATTGTCATACCCAGACCCAGTGATTTAATTTGACAAGAAAGCAATGATTCTAGTGCTTAATACCCAAGATCTGTGGCCAATCACCAGACCAGTTACTTTACCATGAAGGAGCTTTTGAGGTTAAAGTGAACATCATGATCCCACCTCTAGTTGAGATTTCCCATGACCCTCTCACCTCCACTGGACACTAAAACAATTGGCCTCCCAGCAGTGATGTCCTTTCCTTTCTGGTCTTGCTCTCTGACTCTGGCCTCAAGCTATAAAGATGATGGAAAATGGATTCTTTTTTTCTCTACATAATTCTCTTTATCTGATGAATATAGATTAACATGGTGGAAAAAGAGACAGAAAGTGAAGTGAATATTGCATTAGGAGGCAGCTGTTAGGAACACAGCTTTGAAGCTGAATTCTGAGGATCTGAATGCTGACCTGAAGTTTGCTGGTTTTACCTCAGACAAATTACTTAGCTACTCTATATCTCCTTTTCTTCATCTGTAGAATGGACCCAAATAACTAAGAAAGAAATGAAATTGTTGAGGTCAATCACTTACTGGGTACATATTTGACATGATATGTACATTAGCTTTTATAGTATCATTAGCTCTTATAGTATTATCACTAGAGAAACATGGGGTTTTGAGCATAAATGCAATAGATTCTTAAGTCCAAATTGTAAAAGTAGCTTGAAATATTTATCTAGGAGAATTTTGAGTAGAAAAGTCTTAGCTATGGGGCGCCTGGGTGGCTCATTCGTTAAGTGTCTGCCTTCGGCTCAGGTCATGATCCTAGGGTCCTGGGATCGAGCCCCGCATCGGGCTCCCTGCTCAGCAGGAAGCGTGTTTCTCCCTCTCCCACTCCCCCTGCTTGTGTTCCCTCTCTCGCTGTGTCTCTCTCTGTTAAATAAATAAATAAAATCTTCAAAAAAAAAAAGAAAAGTCTTAGCTATAAGAAAAGTAAAATAAATGTACACTTACTAAGCTAACATATTCTTACCTAGAAATTCTGTTAGTCCCTCATATGTTATCTTCTTTCATTTTCAAAACAACGCTGCATATTAAATGTTGCAAGTATCATGACTCTACAGTAAAGGAAAGAAGCCTAAAAGACTTTATGTCACTTGCACAAGACTACCCCACTTATCTGAGGCAAAGATGAAATTCTAACATAGGTAGATCCAACTTCCAAATTCATGTGTTTTCATCAAACCAAGATGCCTCCACAATATATTCTGTGAACACCCTCCATCAAGTATTGCGTCAGCTCAGATAAATCCATATGCCTGGCGTGAAGACAGAGCAGCTTAAGTTTTTATGAAGCACTCATAACAACTGCAGTAGTTTCAACAAAAAGAATACACAACAATTAACATCTCTAACCATAAGGGAGGTAAAGAGCTTGTTCATTTTAATTGTTATTAAACCCCATCACCTATCTTATTTAGTTATTCTGACTTTTACTACTTAGAAAGTAGTATTGCAGGATATGTAAAAGGAGCATTAAAGAAGCCAACCTTTATAAAACCCCTTTTTTCACAAAAAGGAAATGTTATAGGTGTCAATTAATTCAGCAATGTACCCCATGAGAACCAGGCTTGCCAACTCCTGGTTAGAGGTTAATATTTCACCATTAAATAGCAACTTCCTGTCAGAGGATTTCTATGAGCTTTATAACTTTACAAACAATCTAACGTCACTACAGTCAATATTCTTCCTTTCCTAAATGAATTTAACTGACTGAGCCACCCAGGCGCCCTGTCCTAAATGAATTTAAATTCTGCTTGAAATCACCAGGGAAAAGGCACAGTGACTGCTCCACTGTTTTCAACAGTGCTAACTAGTCCAGCCCACCACTGGACTCCAGCTGTACTTTTTAATATAACTGTAATAGCTCTCATCACATTGTGGCATAATTAATGTATACCCCTGTCTCTCCAATTACCCAGCAAGTGACTTCATGGCAAAGACTGTCTTATCACCTTAGAACAGTTTCAGCTCAACAACTATTTAATGAGCTTGTACTTTGTGCCAGGGTCCAAGGTCGAAGATTAGGCTACAAAGATAAATGAGACATAGCACTGGCCCTGGGGGATGCTCTGGACAAATGGAGGAAGAAGGCACATTAATTGATCATTTCATTTCAGCACAATGTGGGAGAAAACTCCTATGGATACGCAGATATGGCATGAGCATGAGGTGGTGAGAGCATGGGCAAGCAGGCCTTGAACTCAGCCTGGCTAGTTCAAAGAAGACTCCTAAAGGAGGTGAGGACTTAGCTATGACCTGAGGATGTATACCTCCAGTAACTAGTGCAGAAAGTGGCAGATAGCAAACATTCAATCAAAAATCCATGAAGGAAGGGAAGGAGGGAGAAAGGAAAGATACACAGACAGGACTGGACTAATGAGTCCTTTTTATTTCCACCAAAGATCTGGGTGTGTATATTTTGACAGCTTCACCACATTTCTTAAATTGCTTTCACCCTGTAAGACTTAAAGGCAATATTCCTACTCTTTATTCAACAACTTCTCAGTTTCTTTTACATCATGGTACATGTATCAAATGATGTACGTGTGGCTCACTGGGTAAACAGGAGAGGCTGTCTGTGGCTGGAGGTGACCTATCACCCAAGCCAGCTACACCAAAGACTGAAGGGACCAAGTGTCTCAGCAAAATGCTAAGCCACTCGCAGCCCATCATTGTGCTGAGGCAAACCAGTTCAGAAGTATAGCCTAAACTAACTCCTCACCTCTTTTCCTTCACCCCAATCCCATCATGTTCCTCCAGGAAACTTGCAGATGAATCACTCATAGTATATGATCTTCCATCATGCAGCTTCCCTTCAATCTTTAAACAACATCAAGTCTCCTTTAAAGAAGTTCTCCTTCAACCCTATTCCTCCTTGAAGTGCATCCCAACTATGTTATTCTTTTTAAGTACTAACCCTGCAAAAAGTTTACTTCACTTACCAACTACACTTCAATCCTGTACAATGTACAGAGTGTTCTAGATACTGGGATAAAATTGTGAACAAGAAGCCAAGGCCCCTATCCTCAAGAAGCTCAATTCTCTTGAAGGTGACAGACCAGTCAACAAATACATGCATAAGATAATACCACAAATATAAAACAAGGGGATAGACAAGGATGATGGCTACTATTTTAGACAAGTAGTCTAAGAAGGCCTCTTTGAGAAGATAATGTTTTTTTAAAAAAGATTTTATTTATTTATTTGAGAGAGAGACAGAGAGTGCACACATGAGCGGGGCGGGGGTAGGGCAGAGAGAGAGGGAGAAGCAGACTCCCCACTGAGGAGGGAGCCCAATGTGGGGCTTGATCCCAGGACCCTGAGATCATGACCAGAGCTGAAGGCAGACACTTAACTGACTGAGCCATCCAGGCACCCCAAGAAGGTAATGTTTAAGCAGAACATTAAAGGAAGCACAAGAGAAAGCCAAATGCATACATGGAACAGAATTCCAGAAAGGAAAGTTCAAATATCTTGATGTAAGAACATGCTGGTTATGTTCAGAGAACAGTAAGGAAGCCAATATAGTAGAGTTCAGTATGCAAGGGAATATTAGGAGATGGGCATAGAGATCAGAGGTAGAAGGCAGTCTATGTGGGGTTTTAAAGGCCTTGGTAAAGATGCTGTATCCTATTCTACATGGGATTGGAAGCCTTGAGAGGATTGTGAGCAGGGAGTGAAATCTTTTGACTCAGTATTTTGTAAGAATCCGTTTGACTGTGAAATTGAGAAAAGACTGGAAGAGGCCAGTTGCAGCAGGAACCCCAGTGATCCAGGCAAGAGATTAGGAAGGAGAATGAAAATGCTGGATTCAGGATATACTAATATAAAGCTTATAAGAACTTGCTGAAGATTGGATGTAGTATATGAAATAAAGAAGTGAAGGATCAGTCCAAGGTTTTTACTCTGAACAACTAGATGAACTGTCCCATGAGGAAGACAAGGACCTGAGAAGTATATACCGTGTTGGAAGGAGCATCTGCATGAATATTGCAATAGACAAAAATGTTGACAGAAGTCATCAGGAGAGGACCATGGATGACTTCAACTAGGAAGAGCAGCTGAAGGGATTATATAGTGTCCCTCTCCTGCTCAGAAACTTTCTGTGTCTTCCCACTGTTATTGCTTTAGAGGGCAGGGAGTAGGCCTTTCTTGTCTTCTTTGCATCTAAGTTTGGAATTCCCCAAACAACCTGGGAGCTTAGTAAATATTTGTAAAACAATGAATGAGTTGGATGAATGAACTATACACTAGAATATATGGCTCTTCAAATTTCTCACTTATCTCCCACAACCCCAACACCTACTGACTGTCCAACCCCACCAAACTACTCCACATTTCTGAATCTACACTACATTTTTCCACATTCATGCTAGTCTTGCTCATGAGTATCTCTTAGCCCAGATGATTTCTCCTATTCTATCACCTATATGTTTCTTGAAAACCTCATGTTTCAAAACTCTGACCTCATGTCCGTCCTCCAAGAGCACATTCACCCCCACTCATGTGGCAGGTTAGTCCTGCCTTCTGCTTTGTGATCTATTAGCATCTTAAAATGGCACTTTTCCCAGCCTTTCTTAGATCAGAGCTTACTTTTGCCTATTCCTCCAGATTATCAAGTCCAGGGCAGTAGAAACTTTTTCTTATTTTTATTTCTGCCTTCCTAGTTCAACATTTTTCAAGATTCTTTGAGGTTGCACCACAAATTATAATTGGATTTAATTAAAATGAATTTAAAGCAGACAGAAAAAGATCTCCTGCAGCTAAACACAATTAGTGTAATATCTGTACTTTCAAATTATTTTGCTTAGGGAAAAAATCTGAAATCACAAGTTGTTTGCTAATGAACATTCTGTATTTGAAGAATGCAAAAGCTTTGTTCCCTTTTGAATAAGGATCCTGAAACTATGTGCCTGTCTTAGAGCCTTATCCTCCAGCCTCACCCTGCATCTACCCAATCCCCCGAGTACCCCTAAATTCCACCAGGCTCAACTACTTGCTATTTCCTACACATAATCTCTCATAACTCTCTGTGCATGCTCTTTCCTCTGGCTAGACTATTCTTCCCCACTTTTATCCCTGGACAACCACAACACCGCTTTTTGATTTAGTTCAAATTAGTTCAATTTAGTTCAAGATCTTCTCTGCCAATGGAGAAAAGTTGAGCACAGAATCTGCTGTTTCTTTAATACCTCCTACATAATTCACTTAGAGTACTTGTCCTAATCCAATGCTTATCTATCTTGACCTCTTTCCTAATGTACCATTGTGAATCCTTCTAGGAGAGAATTTGTGTCCAATTATTTTTGTACCACCAGGACTTAGTATTGGCTAGGAAAAAGTAGGTGCTCAACAAATAATTGTTGAGGCAAAAGAACCCTGAGAATCTCAGTTTGCAGCCTCCGAGCTCTACAAGGCAATTCTGCCTTTGTTACATTTCTTACTTCAAACATAAACTTTGATTAATTATTGATCTGTAGCCACAGGCATGGAGATACCTCCTACCAGCTTTAGGAAACCCACATTGCTGTGAGCTACATTTTCCCCCCAAGTAATTATAGATGCCTCCACCCCCCTAACCACTTAATACCTCCGGCCCTTTCAATTACTTAATTGTGTTATCCAGTTGTGTAATCAGCCTGGATGATAAGCTGTCAGCAGTTTTTTTGTTTTTTTTTAATGTAAATGATTTCTTTATCCACAGGTCTGGGCTGTATGTTTTTCAGGGGTGAGGTGCAGCATGGGGAATTAAGAGCCTTTTCTAGTGAGGCATATTATGGAGTTTTATAGATAATCATTTGTGATCTACATACAAATATGCATGCATCCTGGAAGTAATTACCAAAGTAGTTCTGACCTAATTATGCTTAAAACACAGGGAGTAGTTCCCAACTTTCAGTCTAATAGATACTGCTAATCTGATTCTACCCTAACCCTATAGTTTCACACTTAAAGCCAACCAACTTCTCTGAGTCTTGGTTTATTCCATTAAGAAAATGGCTCTCAGGGGCGCCTGGGTGGCTCAGTCAGTTAAGTGTCTGCCTTCAGCTCAGGTCATGATCCCAGGGTTCTGCAACTGAGCCCCATATAGGGCTCCCTGCTCAGCAGGGAGCCTGCTTCTCCCTCTTCCCCTGCCCCGGCTCATGCTCTCTCTCTCTCTGTCTCACTCTCTATCTCAAATAAATAAATAAAATCTTTTAAAAAATGGCTCTCTGCAATTAGAAAATCAACCCAAGATTGTGGAAGAACAGAGCAGGGGATCATGACTTGGGATCTTCATTGCCAAACTCTCCTGCCTCTCCCCAAAATACATCCATGAAACTAAATCAGATGAGTAATTATCACGTGCTTACAAGACAGGAAAATTCTGCTCTAAAGTTTCCGGTGAGGAAGAGAACACATGCAAACATTTCTTTCTTAGTTAAGGAAAGGCCTCCCTTATTTATTATCTCATCAATAAGCCTGAAGACAGGATTTGCTTTCCACAGGAAAGAAAAACTATCTTACAGAGAACATTCAAGCTCAATGCCAGATCAGCTAGTTATTTACTATATAAGAAGCACAGAGAAAATATCAGTGAATAAGAAGCAATACTGAAACAGAATTAGCCATGGATTCCATTAAGGTCCTTAATTAATCTCTACCTGGCACTCAGTACTCAAACATTTTTTTAAATGAAAAAATGAATGAATGAGTGAATGAATGAATGAATGAATGCATAAGCTGTTTCTGTATATGCAAAAGCCAGTTCTGAGCAGCCCCACAGCACTGGGTATAAACAGACTAAAGGGGAATTAACATTTATTGTGCTATTTAAACTCTCACACTTGTTCCTGACAGTGGCATATTATCTCCATAAGAGAGAAAACCAAGTTTATGAAATGTGTCCAGGATCATACATTGCCTAATAAGTGGCAAAATAGGGATTAAACACAGTTGTGCCTGTCTTCAAAGCCCATGCTCTTATAACTCTACCAAAATGCTTGTATGATTTCCCAGTAGCTAAGCATGGATTTAATGATGACCTTGGGGCATTATTTCCTCTCTGACTCGAGATTCCAAGCAAATAGCTATTTTGTATACATTGTAAGACATGAAGCCTAAGCATCCTGGGAGAGGTTATGGAGCTACCATCAGAGAGGTCTTCCAGGCAGGTAAATTAAACCAGTTCTTTAAAATGGGAATGACTGGTTTTATGTTGCGATGCAATCAGGCATAATTTATGACTTTAATGACTATAAATTATTAATACTTGCATGCACTCTCAGAAAGTATTTCAGAGGTTAGTTGTTGGAGAGAAAGAGGAAAATTAGACAGGCCTAAAGCTGCTCTGAGCCCTTCTAAAGACCTAAAGGAGTATCTAATCTCATCAGTTCTCCATCTGAGTGTCACCTGCTGCTCAACGATTTGCCCAGGTCTACTAAGATTTATTTCCCCTACCTGTCCCTAGAGCCTATAATATGCAGAATGCTGAGTGCTCAGTCCCAAACTGTCACCCCCATATTGGCTGAATTTACAATATGCAGAAATTAACTTTGTTTAATAAGTATCCCTAATAGGTATGAGATATCAGACAGTTACAACTTAAAATCAAGTGATTCAAGCAGCTCCCTCCTAACTCTTTGGTGGAATGAATATACTATAAATGTGATAGTTCTAATGGATGAAGAAGAATGGATAAAAATTTTGGAGAGAAAGAGCAGGAAGAAGTGCCACAGGGGAAGTAGCTAGAGGGCAATGAGAAATTCAGAAATCCTAGGTTTTTTTCTCTAACCTTAACAATGACATCAATCTTGCATATGCATGAGAAGGAAAGCAGGAAAATAAACTGGTTAAAAGAAGCAACTACAATGGCACTGCTTAGGGGAGCAATATACATATTAGGTTAGAGCCAAGCTTCCCAACCAACATATTGCCAGTACTAAACCCCTCAGGTCTCTCATCCTCAAGGACAGCAGTTGGGGGTGGGGGTTGTTGCTTGGGCAGCTGGAGCCATGATGTAAAGATTGTGGGAATAAACTGAGTTACAGCATAAACTTTACAGTCAGAAAAATATGGCCCTGCTAGTTTACCTTCTATGTGATCTCAGGTAGGCAAGTTAATATCTCTGAATGTTTCAATTCCATCCATGCATGTAAAAATACTTGTGTAGTGTCATAAGTATTAAATGAAGTTAAAAATGTGAAAGGCGTAGCAGTTTCAGACCCATACAAGTACTTAAGGAGAGATATTTGGCTAATTAAACTATTATAAGCATTTACAACTATAATACACCAGTGAGGTTAAGGCTGTTCTAGGTTTTCATATATTTTTTGACTTTTTACCATGTAAAACTAAGTCAGATCTGGGAATTGCACTGAGAGAGCCTAGAGTGCTATAAACGGAAAACAAAGGTTTCCTGGCTGATAATCTCCCCATAGAAATATTTCCATGTAGTGTAGATGTGAAGGACAGTGTATGTGTCAGTCAAGCTCCTAGAGGGGATGTACCAGGGAGGGGTAGGATGTTGCTATCCCTTTCCTTGATATTACTTAACAACATCCAAAATGTCTACCAAAGCAAAGAGTCGACGAATGTTCTTGCTGATGGCTATCTTGAAAATTCTGGCCAGCAGCCCCGTGAGGACCTAAGTTTCAACCAAGTCACCAGGAGCTAAATTGCAGCTAAATTTGTGTGCAAAAGGTTAAAAAAAACAGTTTATACTATATTTTTGTCAGTATAACAGCCTCATTAAAGGTTGAAAAATGTGTTTGTCATCTAAGTGAAATATGTGTATGTTCTAATCATTGCTTCTATTGCACAAATTCAACTCTGCAATATTTTCTTTCCCTTTTTCTGATTTTAATATCAAAAAAAGGATTTTGATTGGTTTCTTTTAATAGATTCTAAAAATAGTTCTTTACGCTCTGGTCAGCATTAGCAGCCTAAGAAAGTTTGGAGGTAGCGTTCATCATTCCTCCAATGTATTTTATCCTCAAGCCTTACTATGCTGTGGTTGTCAGAGTAGAAGTACAACTTTACCAAATTATAAAGGTGCTGGGTGGAGCAGAAAAGTTGAGCTAGCTCTCTCTGAAGGGAGCGACAGTAAAATCTTAACTTGAAAATTGCCTAAGAAAAGACTTCTCAGTCAATGTAAGGAGAAGGAAAATCACCTAACTATGCAAAGTACTATCAAGAACTCACAAGATTGTCCCTATTTTATATATTTCATTTCAGCCCTCAGGAAAATTCCACCATGGTCCACTGTTATTGAGATGATTTTCTTTACAGAAGCTACTAGTAACTATTCCAAATCTAAGGAAAACAGGTTTGTGTACAAACTCTTAGAAAATCTCAGAATAAAGCAAAGCATTTCCCAGCAACATTTTCTGGATTGCTTGCTCCTCCATGAGGTTTAGAAGATACCTTCTAGAAATCATAGACTTAGTCTTTATGAAAATTCTTACTGGGTAGCTCTCTATCAAGTCAAGTACAAGGAGCTGCTTTTGATTTCACAGAAAATACATTTGATAAAAATTGACACCTTATTTATAAATTCCTAATGGGTTAGTCAAAAATATTTTAATGACTGCAAGGATATAATTTTAGTTTGTCACACATTTTGTGGATAAAAACAGAAGTGATATTCTCAGTTTTAATTCTGAATAGAGTAGATGAGGAGGTAACTTTTAAATAGCTGTACAGTGTTTAGGAACAAAAGATATGGAAAGGAGTGAAATCTCCTTCCATTTGTCCAAGTGAGACCATAAAGAAGCATATTTTAGATCAGACCAATACTTCTCTTCACCAGGTAAGCTGACAAGAATTCTGGGAAACTTCAAAGCATGAAGCCACATAAATCAGAAAGTGATTAGTGGTGTACATATTTTCAATTTCTTTAGTGTAACTCGTTAAACCCCAGCTAGGAATATGACTTAAGTACACTAATGTAAAACTAAAGCATTGCAAAAACTTACCCAGACTTTATTCTACCACTGAACACTGGGAGATCGATCCAAAGCCCTTAGCCTCAGGGAAAGCACTCATCCAAAAAGACTAATTCAAAAAAGTATTAGCATTATGGATGTATCTAGTGGCCATTTAATAAAGAGAGCCTTTGGGGGATAAAAATTAATTCATCCAGTTATAAAAGTTCACCAAAATACAACCTATTATAAATTCATTCCTCCTAAAGCAGTGACAGTTAGCTAATTCAGTTCCTTCCATAAGAAAGCTACAGAATAACTGAGACAGAGCACAGTCTATGAAAAATGTGAAGAAATGAATGAACGTTAAACACTAGAATTTCTTTGGTTTCCCCCTCCCAAATATCAAAGTCAGACCACCTCAGAAATGAACCAGACTGCCTTTAAGTGCATTTGACATCTCACCTGTTTAAAGGTGTTGAGGGGGAGGGGTCCCAGAAGACAGAACAATTAATCAGAAAAGCACTGGGAAAGGCTACCTTCCCCCAGTTTGTCTCTAACACCATCCTGGCATAGAAGCTAAAACACTAATTCATAAGGTCCCTTCTTTGATTTAAGCTTTGGCCTCCATAAGTCATCTTATAAAATGTAAATGTATTCCTTGAAAGAAAATACATGATAACATTAATTCATTGATAAAATAACTTAAAAATCCATGTCTCAAATTAACAGAGGCAAGTTTACCACTAAAAGAATGGAGCAAGGGTGAGAGTATTTTGAGGGTTAGGAACAGTAGCCTTAAAACATGAACTGAGGATAGCTGAGGAGAGGGATACAGATAGATCCTGTGGCATGTTCTGGAAAGCCAGCGGGCTGTACCAGGACCTGACACTGGGTTAAAGAGGGACAGACAAATAAAAAGAGGAAAGACTTTATTTTTACCCTTTTCACCTTCTTTTCCTAAGGATGATGCTAGGTATAAGCTAGGGCAGAGTGGAACAGAATTCTCTCCCTAACTTTCTCTCTAGCCTCATACTGCAGTTTGGTCTTCTCTTTCCTTTTCTTTCTTCATCTTCCCACTACTACACCCCTCCCGGCCGGACCAGAACATGATGCTTTACATAATAACTATTTCCTACATTGAGTTCTTGCTTTATGCCAGGAATCGCTCTAAGCGTTTTTCATGTCTCATTTAATGCTTGTAGGAACACTCAGAAATTATCATTTTTAACAGTTAGGGGTGCCTGGGTGGCTCAGTCAGTTAAGTGTCTGCCTTCAGCTCAGGTCATGATCTCAGGGTCCTGGGATCAGCCCCACGTTAGACTCTGTGCTCAGTGGGGAGTCTGCTTCTCCCTCTGCCCCTCCCCCTGCTCATGCTCCATGTTTCTCTCTCTCTCAAATAAATAAAATCTTAAAAAAAAAACTGGATAATAGTACACATAGGTTTCTTAGGCAGATTAAATAAGAAGCTCTTAAAAAGGTGCTCAATCAATACCACTTGCCTCTATTTACCTCACCTTTGCTCTTGTAGCTGTCCCTTGGTGATCAGGAAATCCACTGTCCAACTGCTTATCAGATAGTCAGGCTAATGCCTAGATAACATAGATTTTTTATGTCTTAAACTGGTTCCATTATCTTTCATTACCCTCTCCTGTTAAAAATCGTTTCAGATCTTAAGCTTCACCTCTTAGTGACAATGTGTGCCCCTGCTAGAGAATTGCTTACTCTTAGGAAACAAAGACTGAAAGCATCTTTAACTATCCTCCCTCCTTCCATTTTAACACTCCACTGACTCATTTTGTGTCCCGGGATACTCTTTAGAATATGAAATTGTATTACAGAGGATCTATCATAAGAGAGATCAACCCTCACGTTGAGGGTTTAGCATAGGCTTAGAATATAGTAGGCATGCCATAAATATTTTTGAATGAATAAAGGAAAGGACTCCATCACATTTTTAAATCAAAGAAAATATTTTAACATTCTTTGAGCCTATAATTCTATTAAAAATCAAACATTATGTAAAGCTCAGAGGCAGCTAGGGCTAGTTTCATGTCTGCCATCTGTCATATTCATTTTCTGATGAAGAATGTTTAGAGCACTGAAGTATCTCGGGGAAGACATTTTCATTAAGTGCGTTCTACTGGTTTATTTGAGTTAACTACTAGTTGGATGGAATTTTAGCCAAGTCAGAGACTTGAAGGATTGGACCCTCTTCCAGTCCATTCAGGTCATTCCTACCCCGGGCAGAGTAAAGATCTCAGTCACCCCAGCACTAAAGTATGTTGATTGTGCAAAGGCTTCTCTCATTTTACAATCACAGGACACTGAGACTGGAAATAAATCTAGGATATGCTGACTAATTCTCCTGGCAGATATCAGCTTTTAACATGCATGAGATATTCCCACTGTCATTTGCCTGAAGGGCATCAGAGGGAGAGAGGAAAATGTACTTCCTCAGAGTGAGCTTAGTCTAAGTTCTCACACAATCAATATTATTACATTTTCTTGGGTTCAAGGCACAAGGAATTGTGATGGATAAGTAATAAAAAAGAAAAAAAATCTGTCACTATTTCACCATCACATTTCAGTAAATATCAGAGTGGAATGGTTCAAAGACAATCAGCAATTTCTTCTAAGAGGATTCAACGGCTTAAATAACCAGACATCATCTGATTAGATAGACTCAGTTTGCACAGTTTCAGTGCATCCTAGTGCTCTAAGTGTAGCATCTCCTTGCTGATATAAGCACCTATGACCACCACAGGACTTGAATTGCTCACCATTACTCACCTTCTATAAAGGGAAACTAAAGTCATTGCTTATGTTCATTCATTGTCTCATTAATTACCAACAACAAACCGAAGTCATTTGTTTTCTCTCTAAATTAACTTAACCTAATGGGCATCCAACTGCAGTTGTTAGAGAAAAAAGCAAAAGGCAATGTAAGAAGATAATTTTTTAAAATCTGAATGAGTTAGAATTACCTAACAAAATATAAAAACACTTAATAAAAAAAAAAAAGAGGAACAGTGGGGACAGTGATGACAAGGTATACCTCAGAGTCTCCAAAAATGCAATACTGATAAGTTACCTAAACAATCTCAATGATAGCACACTCAAGTAGAAGAACGCCTCAGCTTTACAAAGAAAAGTAATTTCATTTCATTATTCTGTGTGACTAGTATGAAAATGAGCAGTAAATGTACGGAGACTAGAAGAAGCAGAGAGAAAACAAAAAAGAACATAGATGAGAACAAGACACAGAGAAAATAATAAACTAAGAGAGGAAGAGAGACAGAGAAAAAGAAGAAAAGTGCGCCACTGAGCAGGAGATGATATGGGTAACACAAATCTTGGTTTGTACCCTCCTCCCTGAATTCTATGGCCTGTGAATGTTTAAAACTCATCTCAGGATTTTTGCAAATGGTGGGAGTTGGGGGGAGAGAGAAACTTCATTGATTCCAACTTTGAATGCCTCTAGTAGAATTCTGAAGCCATTCTAATATCTTATCCCTTTTAGATAACTTGATCTTTTTGCTCAAACATCGTAAGTTTTTCTCTATCTTTGAAGTTCTATAAGAAGTAAAGGTTAATGCATGGGAGACTGATCCCTTGCCGGTTGGCCTTCCAAAAAAGCGTTATCCCTTATATAATCTTTCTATAGAGCAATCAAAATGCTATCATCACTGTTTGGGGATTAAGAGATATACTGAGTAACAAAATGGGTTTTCACACACTGAGGAGGAGTATGAATTCTACTTACAGAAGAAAATACCAATTTCCACAATTATAATCCATTATTCTTGATAGTCTTTCTCTAGTTAGAGGGGAGCCTCTCTGACTATGATAATTCATCATCAAATCAGTAGTCTCTTGGTATTCTGAACAATTTAGGAAAAAAAATAAAAGATTGGATTAAATAGCATCAAGGACCTTCTTAGTCTCAAAAAAATATAACCTCATATAAAAGTGGATACCTGGCTAATTTGAAAATGGAATTGAAAATTCAATTCTGTGGTACCTTTAAAACTTTGATAGTTCTTTGAAATTGCATTTTAAACTACTTCTTGTTTTGTTCTAAAAAGGAGATTTTTTTTCCCTATTTCCTCTGCAAGTTTTCCCTGAAACAAAATTTTTATCTGAAGTTCTAAAAAATATGCTGCTCTGTCTTTTTTTTTTATTTTGAATTACTTCTCCCTCCTAGCTTGTTTTTTTTTTTTCTCTTCTGATTTGAAAGCAGAGTTAGAAATTCTATGAGAAGTAGAAGCTTTCAAAAATAAAAACCTGTATAGCCTTTGCTCCAACAGTTAATAAAAATGCAGCCTTTTTCCTAGGTGCTTTTGCTTGTGGAGGCTCACCGACACCGAACTAGTGTAAGTGAACTAATCCCCTGCCCCCAACTGAACAAACATTAAAAATCTGTCAGTAGACATTTCTCAGCATGAGATGCCTCAAAAAGGCAACAGCAAGGCTACCTTCTTCACTAGAGATATTTCTGCTATGATGTTGATTCTCAGCCTATTTCAAGAACTTGTTACCCCTGGGGACTGATTATAAGCTACTGTATCTTTCATAACTAAATAGCTTGAATTTGACCATCGTGGCACTGAACCTAAATCTATGCCAGCTTAAGACCTCTTATGATCTCATGGGTGAATTCTTTCTCAAGACATACTACTAAGAGGTTGTGTGTATTACAGGTTAGTGCACAGGCTCTGTGATCCTGGCTGCACCCCTTATAGGCTATGCATCCTTGGGCAAATTTCTTAAGGTCCCTTTGCCTTAGTTTCCCCATCTGTACATGCAAATGATTCTGATGAAAGAAACTAATTCAGGAGAGTCTGTAGCACAGAGGAAGCACTCAAAAGCGTCAGAGATTGCTCTGAAATCACATGCTCAAAGGGCAATGAATTATGCTATCTTACCACAATTCCCACAACTTCTCTTTTACAAATCTCTTGACAATATTAATCACTCTATAGAATCACTTGTCTGTAATTGTTTGAAGGAAAATCTGCTATAGAGTAAGAGCAGTTTCCAGAGACAATCTGGAAGGTTATTTCCCTTCATCTGACAGCAGCTCTGTTCACAGATACAAGAAACTGGCTCTATGAGTCTATGGATCCAAAAGGGTCAGTTTCAGAAATCCAGACTCAGAAGTGTTGAGCCTGAGCCTATTAAAATGAGCAGTTCCTTCAGGGTAATTCAGCAGTTGGGGGCATTTTCAGCAGTTACACTCCCTAGACTAAGCCTCATGCTCCCACCTAGGATACTAGCCCATGCATAGCAAAATTATCTTGTTTACAACCTCAATCCCTGAGTCAACTGAAAAATACACACCTATAATGATAACAATTTCCCAGTAAGCCAGATACTTGGAAGTAAGCAGTATGTTTGCTTAGAGTCTCATGAATCTGTTTTAGAATCCTTCTCTACCCTGTGAGACTTTGGGCAAATTACTTACCCTATCTCAGTCTCAACTTTTACATAAGAAAAATGTGGATAAGAGTTACCTTGCAGCATTTACTATGTGAATTCAAGATAAAATATTTAAAGTTTCCAATACAATTCTTAACAAAGAATAGATTTTAAATACATGGTTATTACTTTTATTATTGTTATTATCATATAGGTGAAAAAACAGCATATATGATTCCTTATTCATGAGGAACTCTTGGGTTGGATATGATCTTAATGAAGCTAAGAGAGTAGAATAAAAATAAGAGGAAAAGTAATCACAGTAAAAAATGGAAGAGAAATGAGTTGAGAGGCTAGGCCTAATGAGCTTGTCTTTATGTATCTTTATATCAGGGGCCATAGACATTTTGAAAACCTGATAAAACCTAAGAACCCTATCTCCAGAAAAAGAAATCCACACATCCACACATTAAATTTTATGGCTCCAAGAAGTCCGGGGCATGAACTATGAGAGGCTATACCAGTGTTTTCCAAACTGTGCATCACAACCCGTTGTGGGTAAAAGCAATTTAATCTGTTTGACCAGCTTATTTTAAAGAAATACATATCTTTATCTATAGCTATAGAAAATAATAGGACAATATTGGAAAGTATTATATATAATAGTATTATTATTTGATAAAACCTTTGTTTCGTGTGTGTGTATGTGTGTGTGTGTGTGTGTGTGAACTCATAGGTACACCAGATCACAAGGTTAGATGCCTTTCTTCCACAGTTTATGGTCAAAAATGTTTGAGATACACTAACAAGGGTGATTACTACAACTATGTACCTCCAAGACAGATATCTCTAATAAGAACCCACCCATTCTTTTTTTTTTTCTTTAGCCTAAATGCTATTTATTGAAAAGAGCAGAGAAGAGAGAGTACAGGCCCCCTAAGGACAGGATGGAACAAAACAAGCAGTGCAAGTCTGCCTCCTGCTTAGCATATTCTCTTCTTGCCCCACTGGGTCATCTTGCTGTTGATAGCCACCTTCAGGAAGTTAAACCAGCCATTTTTAAACTCTTCTGTGATAAACTACTTGAGAAGTATCTAAACCTTCCTCTCAGCCTTCAGACATAATAAGAACATGAACTCAAAGTTATTCATGCCTATTATTAAACAGTAGTCATGTTACAATAAGAATGTATATTCTTTTATTGAATAATATAGAGCTATAATTTGAGACATTGGGGTGTCAGAAGCCCTATGTATAAAATCCAAAAGAAGCTCCAAGTAATGCGCTGAGCACAATGTGATTGTAGTATTACCAATAAGAAGATTTTGAAATTTAACATACACCTTTTTGCTTTGTGTGAGGAGCAAACAATTAAGCAATATGTTAAGAAATCTAGGAGGTGCCTGGGTGGCTCAGTCAGTTAAGTCTGCGTTTGGCTCAGGTCCTGGGATTGAGCCCCGCATCAGGCTCCCTGCTCAGCAGGGAGTCTGCTTCTCCCTCTCCCTCTGCCCGTCCCCCCACCACTCGTGCCTTGTCTCTCTCAAATAAATGAAATCTTTTTAAAAAATAAATGTAGATCATCATCTGAAACTTTTATAAATGTTTTCAGAAGAGTATGAGGGAAAGGAGACATTGAGCTCTTTTCAAACATACTATAAGGGCACCTGGGTGGCTCAGTCGGTTAAGCGTCTGCCCTCAGCTCAGGTCATGATCCCAGAGTCCTGGATCCAGTCACATGTCGGGCTCCCTGCTCAGCGGGAGCCTGCTTCTCCCTCTGCTTGCCACTCTCCCTGCTTGTGCACTCTCACTCTCTCTCTCTCTCTTAAATAAATAAGATATTTTAAAAAAAAACATATCTATAAAATGTGAAGCCACTCTACCAAGGGGAACCTCTCACCTATATGAAAATGAAGAACCAGGTAGACAAAACCCTCTGCTCTTCAAGTAAGTAACAAAAATCAAAGGGTAAGGCTGGATGCTAGGAAGTAAGTTCTATAAATACACAATACAGGAGGAACCATTGTGTTAAGAATGGGCCACCAAGAATCACAACTGCTTTCACATTTACATAATAACAATCCACACATGATAAAGTCCTCCACCCTTTCTCTTTTTCTCCAGGCCTTTAAAAGAATCTCACCTATGCTCATGCTCTTTTCCATCAGTCATTTAAAGCTTAGCATACAGTCCTTCTCACTACAAAGCCTCACCCTTAAGATGTATACCATGTAAACTTAAAGCCAAAATGTGTGGAATAGAGAGTGTGGATAAGAAAAATCTTTAGTCTCAGCATTTGTCTTAATATTATTACTAACATGATGGAAAAATATATTCCTTCAGAATTCCCTAACACTTCCATGCTTGTGCATCAGAGACAATTTACAGAGAAATGGAAGAGGTAGGGATGAGAAATAGCCTGATCTCTTTTGAATTCCTCTATCAAACCCATGATGTATATGGGGTAAGTTAGAAGAGGAAACAACAGGCTACTTGGCACTGAAGGAGTCTGAAGTGAAGGTACTCCATAGTAATAGCAACCTCACAAGAGACTAGGGTGATAGAGCATTTTTTCCAGTAAACAGGCAAAAAGTTCGCTCATGCTTCTGGTTATATCAATGTTTTCCCAGTATAGCAACAATGAAAAAAATCTACATGGCTTCATAAGATAGATAGATAATGTAAATGATGGTCTTAACTCTTAAATGTGACTAGCCTTTTTTATTCTTCCCCTTGAATCAGCAGTTTAGGATTGATACAAACCTAAAAAACTAGTGTCACAGAAGATAAAGAAAATATTATTAGCACAAAATCTGGAGTAGAGTATGGCCATAATTACTAAAAGCGGCAGCTATTCTAAAATTAAGGAGCACTGAGAGCTTAAATATTGACAAGAGCTACTATGCCAGTTAACACACAATTATGAATTAACAACACATCATACTATCAACTTACAAAGAGCAAAGGACAAAATGAAACAAAATTAAATCTAGCAGCAAAATAGAGACACCTCCAAGTACAAATTGGCTCAGATAATCAAAATTTTAAAATAGGATACAGAGGTGCTCCACAATATCAAAGCATTAAAATAATAAATACTAGGAAATTAAAATAGAATAAAAATAATCAACATTTCCAACAATAGAATATATGACTAAAAATCATGATGTCACATTCCCCCCATCAGACTAATAAGCATAAAGCAACTAGTAACAGAGATATATTGCTAGGAGAAGGGCCAGAGCATGGAGAGAGGCCCTCTCTGTGGCACAGTGTAAAGGGTAAACTAAAATTGAATATGGAACAGACATTTAAAATAATGCTCTGGAAGACCAGCCCCTGGTAAAAACAAGGTAACATGAAAAGAAGCTGAATCCATGAGAACTGAGAGTAATGACAAGAACAACAAATCCTAAACCCAGTGCTCAACTCCTGACTAAACTGATTCAAAACCTCCAGGAGCATCTGGGTGGCCAAGTCAGTTAAGTGTCCAACTCTTGATCTCAGCTCAGGTCTTGATCTCATGGTTGTGAGTTCAAGCCCCCCCCCCCCCCCGAAAAAACCACACTGAAGTCCTAATAGAAGGACAGGAGTGCCTGTATCCGTACAAAAACTTTTCACTTCAGTCTCTACTATTCTACACAGGACGTCTGCCTTTCAGCAATAAATTAAGAGACATACAAAAAGCAAAGGGGAAAAAAAAAAAGCCCTAGCACACTGTCAAGAGACAAAGTAATCAATATAACCTGACTAAGATATGACACAGATGCTGGAACTATCAGATAAGACTAAAAAATAATTATAATATATTACCAACTCTAATGGAAAAGGTAGACACATGATGCCATGCATTCATCAAAATTCATAGAACTACCCAATAAAATAAGTGTATTTTACTGTATGTAAATTAAACAACATATAGATAATTTTTTTAAAAATATGGGTTCAAAGAATTTTAATACTGTGCAAGAAAATGTTTTAAAATTGTAAGTATAAGGGCTCTTTCATGGGCCCAGTTTTATAATAATAAAAATATTATATATGTATATGTACATAATGCAAAGAATAAAAACTGGGTAAAAGTACAACAGAATACTGAGGATGATCTTCTATGGGAGGCAAAATAATAAATTATTTATATTTTCTGGTTTCTATTTTTCTATGATTATCAAAATAAGTATATACTATTTTAATAGGAATAATATTTAAAAATACATCATGGTTTCATTCTATTAATATAGTCTAGAAAACAAGAAAACAACATTTGCCTTGTAAGTTCTATAAGGTTCAATGTTTATAACTGAAAGTAGGTAAAAGGAAGACAAAATGGAGTACACGTAGAAAGACATGGAAATGCATTGTTTTGACTTTTTATTCAATAAAAAATTAAGGTCTTGCATCAATAAGCCATATGAAATACCCCACCTTTACTTTATTCTTCCAACAGGGAAAAGTTTACATGACAGCTAGATCAAGAGAAAATAAATGTACTCTTTTCCTACTACATCAGGGTACTCTGGAACAAATTTTAAGAAATATAATACTATTATTTATTAATAGGCAGATAACAGCCTTCACATGATATAACCCCAATAGTTGCTATGTACCTATGAGATCTTTATTATTCTTATATAAATTTGTGATGAACAACTAAATGGCTATAAAATATTAAAGAAAATTGACTTAAGAATTTAGGAGAACATATTTAAAAAGATTACATAGCAGAATATATTCAAGGAAATTCAAATGAATATTTTTATAAGAAAGCATTATTGATGATCATGACCAAGACAAGGCTGCCTCTTAGGCCCACAAGAAATGCTTCCTACAATAAATGAATAATCAACTGACAGTGGGAAGAACAAGTAGGACATTTATGTTTTGCTTAATAAGAAGTCTTGATATAAATAGGCAAGGGTGGGTCTGGAAGTTCAACAATATCCTCAAGACTCAGACTTTTTCCATCCTTCCTATTAACTATCATTGGCATGTTGGCAAGTTTAGTGTTTATTGTCTAAAAGTCTCACAAGTCCAAGCATCACGACCACAGTCATGGGAAGGAACAAACTGGTAGCCAAGCTACTCTCTCCTTTTAACAGGGGGAAAAAATTCTTTCTCCAACCCCACAAAAGAATTCCCTTTATGTGGCACTGGGTAGAATTGGGTTAAGTGAACCCTTCTAACTGAAAGGGAGTGTGGGAGACTGACTTTATGGCAAAGAATAGCACTGCCATGATTGGATTAGACAATGGCACATTGCTTCACAACAAATTCAGGGTTATATAAGAAGGAAAGAAATGTTGTTGCATAGCATCTGCCTCGCATCTATAATTGTATAGCCAGTCTTACACTGAAGTGAGTAACAGAAAAGCTGAATATGATATTTCTACAAAATTCCCTGCCTACTAAAAATACATTTTCCAAACTTTTGTCCATTCCTATAATCAATGGTTTCAAGACTATGTTGTCAAAATAGTGTATAGCATTTCCTATATTCTGCCTGATTATATAATTTCACTCTTCCTCATAATTCCCTCAGAAACATGCTGGTAAACAAGTAACTAACATTCCCTTTCCAGGTCTTAATAAAGTAAGAGAGGCTGCTTTTATTAACACTGTCTTCCATTCCTTGTGTGAAAGGACAACTCTGAGATGGAGATCAGACCATACCTGTGAGGCATTCAGACTATATCAAGGATGCTATCAGAAGGTAAACTCTTCCTAAGACTTTCCAGAACTAGAGATGAGTTGTTCCTGCCACCTTCAGAGCCTGAGAAAGTTCTTAGCAATCTCAACAACATTCACAGTGGGGTAGCCACACTCAAGTGGGGTAGAAGCTAATCTAAGCTGTAGCCCTAAAGGCTCAAAGGGCAGGAGTTCTTGTGGACCCTCCATGAATTCTATGGGATTTCTCCTAAAGTCTGAAGGGTCCAAGAAAGCACCAGGACGTCTTTAGATTCTCCTCTTCCCACCCTTCCTTGAATTGTCACAGATACAAAAAGAACCAACCATTCATCCATAATCTGGAGATTTCCTCCAATAAGAAGTAATGGGGTAGGAGAAATAGAACATGTATGAAAACAGAAGGAAGAGGTAACTCTTTCAAAGTGGAAAAGGTTGTCAATATTGTGAAATACTACAAGGTGATGGAGGAGGACGAAGCCAAAGAAAAAAATCATTAAGCAATTCAAGCTTTGAAAGGGAAATTTCTATATAGTGGCAGAGCTTGACACCAGAATCTGAGGAAATGGGAAATGAAGAAAGGACAGACTGTGTGTAGATTACTTTTTCTATTTTTGTGAAGACAAGAAAAAATAGAGTAGTAGTTCAAATAGATATCATTGGCAAGAAAAGGAATATGAAATGAATGTTTTCCTATACTTCAGATCACAGAGAGATCAGCCAGTCATTTGATCCTCTTCTAGAACATTTTAAATACATAAATTACCATCAAATGCTCTTACTTAACTCTAATCACCTGGTAAAATGCTTCACAGATAGTTGAACACTACTGAAAATCTTTTCATAAATGGTAACAAGAAATAACATGAAATATCCCTTTCTAGTTCCTTGAAGGGAAAAAAAAAAAAATGTATGTGAGGCAAAAGTAAAGAGAAGCAAACATACAGCGA
The DNA here is from genome assembly GCF_964656455.1 of Halichoerus grypus. Lineage (NCBI taxonomy): Eukaryota > Metazoa > Chordata > Mammalia > Carnivora > Phocidae > Halichoerus > Halichoerus grypus. The sequence continues at coordinate 77,899,135 of NC_135720.1, read as the reverse complement.
TTCCCTAGGGAAAATTAATGGTTCAAAAGTCATGACTATATCAGGAGTGATGCTGACCTGAGAGGTGAAAAGGAAACTCCATTTAGTGCGTTTTTTCTTTCCTCTGAGCTGTAGTGCTCTGTCCCTTGAGAAAGCTAAGGGAATTTTTACGGCATAAGGGCTTCCCATTTATTGCAGTGGCACTCCACTATCGCAGTTTTTCAAATAAAGGCCCTTTTGTTGTCCATTATGGCATAGTTCAAATAATTCAGTGTTTCTTACTCAGGCTTCAAGCCAAAGTCTCTTAGGCCACTACAAGATGCCTATAACACCTGATGTAAGCTCATCTTCACTTTAGTCAGTGGGTTCGCAGAGCTAGGGCTGCACAGGTTTCCTGCCAGGTTCTTTAGTCATAAGTAGTATATCTAAATCAAATTCTTCTTTGTTTTCCAGCTTTCTAGACTAACTCTTTTCCTTCGGTCTCCAAAAATGTAGAGAAACTGTACAATGATGCAGATATGACATAACCTTTCTTAAAAGACTCCCTTCCCAAGTTCACTAGATACTACTGGGGGGGGAAGAGGTATTTTTGTGATGCCTGCTAGAGCAAATGCTCAATAAGCAGTTGTTAAAATAAAATTGCATTGTCAAAGACCAAATGTGCAAAGACTGCTTCTTCCATGAGCATGTTTCTCATCTCAGCCTACTGCTGTCTATATTTTTTTTATTCTGAGTCTTATATGGTACCATATAGATC